>NC_056739.1:1155235388-1155317888 GCF_019279795.1 Protopterus annectens
AGTCAGGCATCCTCCTGGAAGAAGATATAAAGGGCCCAATAATGCTCTGCTCATTGCCTGACCAACCTCATGTTTTTCTTAATTATACCAGATCCCAGCTTGAGAATGGGGGCCTCGAAGATTTTACGATGCTATATCAGACTGTACGATGAATAAACTGTTCCAGGGATGAGGACCCTCAGCTGGAGCTATTCTTTTACAAAACTAGTCATAAAGCAGTGGGTGATATTTGCAAAAGCTTGTGACTGCATGTCAGCCTCCTCAATGCCCCTATGAGCAGACCACACTTGAAGATGATACAGAGGTACCTCAGGAATCTTAGTGAGTAATAACGCTCCTTGGAGACAGTGTTGTGACTGATCCCGTTTATAAAGGAGGTATTCATTTGATTATCCCACACATTGTTGGCCAACAAGGGAATACCCTTTATGACCCTGGATAATTTACAGGCCCTGGCAAGGGACACTGAGATCTGGCATCTGGGGCGCTCATACTGACTACCTGAAGATACGAGGAGCATGGAATACCTCCATACTGAGAGTACACATAACTGTTAAATAGTTTACTGCTGTACTTTTGACACATCAGGCATTCGGGATGATGCAGCATGCAGGCACACTGAAGAGATGACAAAGAATGCTATGATTATGTAGTGCCTAAAACCAGGGGAATGCATTTTCTTAACTACTATGCAAGCTAACATTGATGTGCTGGGGCCTGGCCTCCCAGCAAGGCCTTTGTCTCCCAGCTGTATAAATCCCATCAAACATAAACTCACCAGTGGACAAACTCAGTATATCTTCCTTGAGCTTCCATGAATGGAGATTGGTAAGGCATGTTTTTCAAAGTCTATTACAGAGATGAGGAACCTCAGAAGCAGACCAAAGAACACCACAAGACATTTACTAACTGATGAAATTTTTGTGCTAAATTCCCATCGGGGGGTCTTGGTGGTGAATGCCTCTTCATGCCCTGGACAAGGGTACTTGGGTATGCAGTCTTGCCCATTTCCCTATGTCACAGGTGGTTACTGAAGTTAAGAAAACAGAAAGCAAGACTCTTTTTAGCCAAGTCTGTACTGTAGAAGAATAAAGATTTGATTATGACCCAAATAGGTGTGGCTCAATTATTGACCAGACGCTAGAAGAGTCAGGCATAGAGGGATGAAATGAGCAGCCAGTGCTGAGCCATCTATTCCCCATCCATTTTGGGAAAAGGAGGAAGTAAGGCTTCAGTGGAGGCTGAGTGCTAGTATGGGAATTGCTGGCAAAATTAGATAATGTCAGAGCATGATTACATCATGCACCATTCACTGCATTCACACAGGACATATGTTTGGGGCTGGTACTACAGCATCCTTGACAGATAGTGCAGGGGTATGTTTAACTGTTTAATGGTTCTTTTTTTTTTTTTTTTTTTTACATTTTTACATTTCTTTTGCATGGCAGTTCCATAAGCTGTAACATCTTGCTTGCTGCAATATCTTGAACAGAAATGTGTAGCACTGTCAACATATTTGTTGGTTTAACAAAATCACATTGACTGGAATAACTGTGCAGTTACAGGGCAAATCATAAACTGATTATTGCAGAACTTCTGTTTATGCTTTGGTGACATCAGCCTAGCATATTATAATGCAGTTTGACAAATCAGACATTTCCAAAACAGATGGTCAGCAACAGAATAAACTGTAAACAGTGTGAAAATGTAAGCAATGTGCTCTTTTAAGCAGAAGATTTTGTCTGACCCCATTCCTTATCTTTTACATACAACAAGGACTTAAGCTTAAGTCCTTTCTCATATCCCACCATATTACTAATATGCATAGCCAGCATTAAGCACCCACCGAACCTGTGGCTGCAGGGAGCCCCCGATTATCTCCTCGCAAATGAGGGCCCCCATACAGTATCCCCAGGTTTCTCCACCTTCCCCGTTCATTTTGACACCTCGTGGATGTCCGCATAGCTGTGTGATGTGATGTCACCACTTGGTGGGATTGCAAACTTTTTTCCGTTTTTTTTTAACTTGCCTGTAAACTGCTCTCAATCAGGTCTGCTTCAGTGAAGTAAGAGACCTGATTGGCTACAGCAGCCAGGGAAGTAACAGCATAGTTTGAGTTTGAGGATTCCTTTAGCCATAGTAGTAGTGTATTACAAAGGTAGGGATCCTGATAGACAAAACTGGATGCAGAGGACTCCAGCAGCAGGAAGTGGTAGCAATTAAACAGTGGTATGTATGGGGGCACAAACAGAATGATACTAAGCTGGAAGCTCTTTTCTTTATTTTATTTTAATCCTTTATTGTCTGGGTTAGTCCCACTAGGGTAAAAGCCTCTTTTAAGGGGAGATTCGAGGTTGTATTTATACCACTAGGAGAAATTTGGCCAGGGTATAAGGCAACTTTCCCATCTTTATTCAGTAGGCACCATAGGAACTTTTACACCCACATGAGCTACTACCAAACTTAGTTTATTGTCCCATCTGATGGACGACACACACACATACAAGAGTGCAGTGCCCCCCTTATGCTGCACTGTACTGTCAGGAATCCCTCTTCTGGTGTGTAAGTAGAACCCACAGCCGTCTGCACTAAAAGTGAGTGTGCTACCTGTTGCACCACTGACACTGCTATTGCAATGGGAGGGTATTTCACTTAGGTCTGAATAAACCAAGGACAAGCACCTCATTGATGACATGAAACCTAGCAGCCAGCAAGTGCAGGCCCCTAAGAAGTGGTGCAATGTGGTGGTGATGGTAAACACCCATCAGTAACTAGGTTAGAGATTTCAGCACTTGCTGCATTTTGCTATTCTCTGAGATTGGAAGCCCCAAGCATAAGGAACTGCAGTAGAGTAAAGGGGAAGAAGTGCATCTCAACTGCTCTGTACTCAGTGGGCATTCCAGTGTTTTAATCTCTGTTCTGCTGCTCCGATTTACCCTTTTACAGCTCCCTGTTGAACTCTTTCATTGGCTGAGTTGTACAGCCAATGACAAACAAGTTCATCAAAGCCAAAATGGAGTCACTGGACTTACCTTGAGTTTTACATTGTGCTTTGGTCCACTGAACAGACCAGTAACACAATGCTTCTAGAACAATAAGCCAGTATCACAATGGTCTTCTAGATGTCTATGCAATTAGTCTACCTAAACTGTCTGTTTTGGCTGTGGCAGTGTCTCTGGTAGCCAGTAAGCATTTCTGGACATTACTCCCTTCCCATCCAAAAACATAACTTATCTAACAGCTAGGGGAGGTGGGCTGAAACAGGGTTGCATTAATGCATTATACCTGTATCTGAATGTGTGCACATCTACATTAGGAAATAACATTTACAGCATACACGGTTATAACCCACACATCTTCTGTTAGAACTTTCCTGTTAACAAGACCACTACTAGACAAGGAAGACATGGGAACACAGTGGGCAAAGTTAATATCACAAAAAATAAAGCACTGTAACTGATTATTTTTGTAAAGTGAAATCTATCACTTTGACATCCCTGCTGTGGTATGCCTAGCTCTGCTCATCTCTACTTCGCTCAGCATTCAACGACATATCCCACCCAATCTAACATTATTTCCTCTATACTAAACCACACCCTACCCAAAACACCACTAACCATTCAGAACACATTAATTCAACATTGCTTGCCAAATCTCTTAAAATACACTAAGACAAATCCTAACATCAGATATCCACTGCCTTGGAGGGGTGTATGGCCAAGATGGCTAACTGACAGCAGCAAATGATGAAACCTCTGTGAATGAAAACTTTTCTCCAACAGAAAATATAATAAAAAGTTAAAATTTAGAGATACTTGCTTACTAATGTTATTCACTAATAGTCAGAGAAAGGATTTATAGCTTCCAGTTCTTCAAAAGGTATAATTTTCCTGTCAGAATTTAATCTGCTTAGTTAATAGAGAAAAGACTTCAACATGAGCCTCTCAGGAAATGGTACTCAAAATCCTTGTGTTAAAAAAAGACATACAGTCACTAGTACTTAGTGTGCAGGATGTATTACTTAAAATCGACAGACTGGATACCAAAACAGAAAGTTTCAAAGAAGAATCCAGAAAGAAGATGGAACATTTATAAATTCTTATGAAACAACAAAGTACACAAATCAGCAGTATGGAAGAAGCTTTAAACGGTCATGAAGGGAGAATAACTGAAGGTGAGACTCAGACTGAATTTCTTTAAAACAAAGTAACTCTCTCATAGATAAAGTTGATGATTTAGAAAATAGACTGAGATGAAATAGCAATAGAATTTATGGTATGCCTGAAATGTATGAGGGAGACAATCTAATAATCTTCTTAACAACTTGGCTACATAAAACATTAAATATATCTGAAACTTTATCTTTTGGATTTGAAAGGGCACACAGATTGCTGAGAACACCTTTGAAGAAGGAAAACTCACCACCATGTTCAATTATAGTCATAGCCAGCTTTAGGAACCAGATGCGTATTAATATCTCTTATTTATATCTCCTTTAAAATTCAAAGATATCTCTAGTTAAGTAATAGTGTTTTATCAAGTAACTGACTTCACAATTTTATTAAATGTTTTACCACTGACATAGTGCCAGTAACTTATGGTTCGATTCTCAGCAAGAGTGTCTTCTGCATGGAGACATGCATGAATGGGCATACCTTCGTTGAAGGTTGTGCGTCAGGGCTGGTAACTCGGCACGTAAAAATCAACTACCAATCATTAGCGGACCGGAGTTCCGCTGTGGCGACCCCTAACCGGGAAAAGCCGAAAGACACAAACAAATAGTGCCAGTAACTTAGTTAAATCCTACTGATCGACATTCTACTAAAACTAAAATCATAGCCAGCTTTAGACACATGTTAACACCTTGGCTTGCAGGAGCCCCCCTTTAATCATCTTTGACCATGTGGGAGCCCCACACAATCTAGTGCTGGTTAGGGAAAAATAAGAAGGAAAAAAATTATTTATTTTCTGATTACCCTCTTTATCTGAAACAGGGCTGTGATATAACCCTGTTAGGGTAAAGTTGATAATTAGTGAATGAACATGAACAAGGTAAAGGCTGGAGGTCAGCAGCCCAGAATGACAGATCTCAATGCATACCTTGGATTTTAAGAAGAGCTGATGTTTCTGATCTTTGAGGGTGGGTTTGTTTTTCAATGAGTTTTATAAATACTGATAGAACACTACATACTATAACTCTCAACTTCTTTACTCAAGAAGTCTGGGCAAAGTAAAAAATAACAGCAAAATAAAGGTCCAAAATCAGGAACACTTTTTAAATATTACTCTAATTCACATAAAAGGTGAATAGAGTAACACATTTTGCATCAATATTAATTTTTTGGATAATAAGATATATGAAACTCTGATGTCTTAATTAATTGGCTGTAATCTTGAATGATTTATCAGCAAATTCAATTTTTTTATGAGAAACAGAGCAAAATTATGAGCCAAAATCAGGGGCATTCTGTGAAATTGGGGTCATTGATAGGCATGCATTATTCCTCAGTAACAGAAATAAAATAAACTTATCCCTGCTGTTGTTTGACTGCTAAACAACAATCACTGATCTGGTGTGGCAGTACTGCTGATGTACACTGTATTGATATTTGCTAAAATGTGTAAAACTAGCATTGCTGTGGCTTATGCTTGTGTGTGTGTGTGTGTGTGTGTGTGTGTGTGTGTGTGTGTGTGTGTGTGTGTGTGTGTGTGTGTGTGCGCGCGCGCGACTGTGCAAGTGTATGTGTGCGTGTATATGTGTTGAATTGTAAGAGTAACAAGCTGACAATAATTTCTTTCAAATTGTCGAAAAAGGAGAAAAAATGCCCAACTCCGACCACAACAATAAATCCAAAAGAAAAGTCACTTTGAGGGAGAAACCATACCAACGTTCCAATAAATTAAAACTCTGCTCCACGTTTATTTAAACAAAACCTTCACACAAAATACCATTAACACTGAACTTTTTCATCGTGTTTTCATCTTTCAGAATAAGACTATCAGTTGATTCTAGTTCTAAAACCCTGCAACATGAATTAAAATATTTCTTAGGAGGTTTGGTAGTAACAGGGTGATACTTAGACTGAACAGACTTGTGTCAGATTGTTATAACCTACCAGAGGATTTATGCCTTCTAGCTGGGTTATAGGTCATGCCCTGTCCTGTAATACAATAAAATACCAGCAACATGCATGGAGGAAATTGTTGCATGAATGTGTTTTAATTAGGAATGTATCCTGTTAATATTCAGTGACAGTCTGTTTTTACATTGACATCATGTGAAACAGCTGCAGTTTTTAAAACTGACATTATTTTCCACCACATGGCACATACATACACTAACACACACACGCACAAGGTCACAGACACACACCATCTGTGAATTCTCAAAAGGCCCAGACTGTTAATTGCCCAGCTCACGAGGCCCTAAGATATCAGCCTAGACTAAACTTTGCTTACTTCAGCAGGATAATTGGTGTAACATGGGATGATAAAAGAAAATCTAAGAACTTTATGGGCATGATTTTCTTATAGTATTACTCTGCTATAGTTATCATAATCTGATGGGTCACCTTTTTGAGTGGTACAGGTGTCGTGTGGGGCCTGAGAAAATTCATCTCTGTAGTTGACATTAAGGGTCCGATTCTAAAAGACTTGGTCTCGGTATAAGTTATTTAATTTGGTGTAAGCCTGCTATATCGAAGGGGCTTTTCACTGGAGTAAGTGACTTACACCGAGAATAAATAATGATAAATCATATTCATGTATCTGTAAAAGATACAGCATATACCAAAGGAATGCATCCACAGACACCAGGATGATATGTCATGATCTCTACACAGCATTAAAATTCTGAGTTTCACATAGATGCTGTTTCTCATGCTGGTTACCATATGCTTACAATTACTTAATAACAATTATGGTATCTTAAATTACCAGTTCAAATGTACAGCTGTTTTCCTATGCTTTCTTTTGCTGATGAGGTAGTTATATGTCATATTTCTGGGTGCCATTCTATATAACATCAAATCTGTTATTCCTGATTTAAACTTTGACCTACCCTGAAATTCCTAAGTGACACCATTATTTGTTTCATTTAATTATTAGCTAAACCACCAAAGCCACATCACTAAAGTCACATTTATCAACATTCTATACTCATACCATCTGGAATAATTTAACGACAGAATAATAAACATTTCAGTAGGCTATCATTTTTGTAAGAGACCTGTGCATGTTGGCAAAGATGAGCAATGTTTCACAATGAAGCGCTTTGTAAAAGTGACTTTGAGGCACTGTTAGAACAGTTGTTTAGGATATGTACTCTTTAGCTGTTTATTAAGATAATGAAAGAATAGTCTGGAAGCATTATAACACAATGGGGATGTAGAAATAATACATGCAGAGGCAGTAACTGTACAGTAGACTAGCACAGCTTATTACAAATATGCTAACCCATACAGATGAAGTTGTATGAGCAGGAGGGAGTGTATAAATACTTGGGAATTGATGAAAGATTGACAGTAAAACATGAACAAATGCAAACAAAACTTAGTAGGGAATATTTTAGTAGACTAAAATTAATGCTGAAATCAGCCCTGACATCTAGGAGCAAAGTCCAAAGTATAAACCAGTTTACTCTTCCTGTTCTAATTTACAATTTTGGGGTGATTGGCCCCAAAAGGTTTTGGATCAGTTGCACAGGAAAACAAGAAAAGTCCTTCATGCTTATCAAATGATACATAAAAATCTGTGTATACAAAGATTATGTATTCCCCATTCTGAAGGGGGTATGGGCCTCCTCAAAATTGATTACATGTATATCTGCAGTACAAGACTGCATACATATCTGCTGATTTCATAACAGACAAACATAGTGAAAGTTTTAAAACATGAGGAGAACAAGTCTAAGATAACTTCTTGCTTACTTTAACAGAAGCATATAGGTGTCAGGCAGGAATGGAAATCAAACCATAAGTAGACAAAAATCAGGCAGCAACAGAATGTGTCAAAGAGCAAAAGAAAGTATATAAGGAAAAGGATCAGATGAGAAGGCAAGAAATATGGAAAACGCATAAATATAGATGCAAGTAAAGAAACCCCCTGGAACAACCTCGTGTTGATCAGAGTATGATGCAGTAATCATTAAGGAGAGGTAAATTTAAACCAAAAGATGAAAGGTTAATATTGGCAGGCCTAAACAGTGGACTACGTACATATTGGTTTACACAGTCCATTGAATATGTGGGGAAACATACAAATGCAGGTTCTGTAAAACAGAACTGGAAACAGTCACACATCTTTTTTGCTGGGTGTGATGTACTAATGGCAGAGGGTCTGTATACTGAAAGGCATATTAATGTGGCAAGACTATTGCATTCTAGATTGTGCAAACATTACAATATTGAAGTAGCTGAAAAGTATTGGAAACACAAGCCACAAAGTATTATATAGAATGATGAAGTTTATGGAAGTCTGGAATAAACTTCCTATCTATGTCAAACAAAGCTCCTCATTAGCACTCTTCAAGAAAAATCTTGATGATTGGATGGGAAATAGGAAATTCACCCTGGGGATCACCTCTGTGGCTCTGCTCGACAGTGGCACAGGAAAATAATTTTCTTTGGTGGCAAAAGCCAGGGTACCTTTTTGGCTGGGCTTGTATAGGCCCCAGGGCCGATAGCCTAGTACCTACCTATGAACCTATGAACCTGTATCACATAGGATCAACCATTGCCAACAGTTCAAAAAACAGAAGTGAGAAAACCAAATATAGTAGTCTGTGAAAAGAAGATAAAAGTTGTATTGCTCATTGAAATTGCTACACCCAGTGATTACAGTGTCTTACACACAGAGAGATGTAAAGTCATAAAATACCAGGATTTGCAAGCAGAAACAACAGTAATGAGGAAGAAGGATACCCAGACAGTTCCGGTAGTAGGAGCAGTGGGCCTCATGACAAAGAGTTTACAGTCATATTTGGATATGTTACCGATACATGTAATCCATATGAATTACAGAAGGAGTCAATTCTGCATATATTGCAGGTGCTGTGAAGAGCACTTCTGGCTAACATCAAAGATTGAAATAATACTAATTTCATGGCGTGCACACTACTAGGACTCCTTGTTAAGTTCCCACACTCTCTCTCTCTAAAAATACTGTTCTTCTCTCCCCTTCATTTTGGCTCTCAGCAAACAAATAAGCAATATCTAGCTACGTTTAACTTATTCCCAGCTTAGGATTTAATGCTAAAGTTTTGTCAAACAGCAAAAGGGTACTAGGCTACTGACCTGGACATGAAGTTATAGCTGGCTGTTTGATTGTTTTTCGGAAGCTACCGCTGCCTCGTGGATCTACCCACTCTGTTCTCCTTCACTCCTCTGCCCTACCCTACCATCAATTCCCACCTACCCTCACTACTTGTACATCTATTTTAAACAAACCAAGCTCCCTAATCTCAATTATCCAATCACAACCCAGTTATCTGTCCACTCCTCTTACCAACAAAATACTCCACCCACTAAAATTTTACTTTATTTTATTTATACAGTCGTTTATTTATTTATTTGTTTTGGTTTTCCAAAGTTTTACTTACTTAAGAATCCAACATTCTTTGCTTCACTTCTGAAAGCAACAAGAAGCTGAAAATAAATAAAACTGCAGCATATTTCTGGAAACTAAATATAGTGTTATAATAACAAAATGTCACTCATATTAGTTACAATTACTGATGTATCTAAGCATCAAGTGCCCAGTTCACAAACACCAAAGAACAGAAAGCTGATAACTGTTTTCCATAGGTAATCACTGCCAGAAGGCCCAATTTTTAAGTGTGCACCAACAGTGATTTTGTTTTGGGACATTCACCCTTCTTTGTGTTTGTGTGACCATGGGGTTGGTATGTATAAGTTCAAGAATGTGGGGGCTTGCTCCCAACCCACAAAAATGCTTATAGACATGTATTTGTCCATATATTGTACCTTGTTTTGATTTTATTAATGGTATTAAGGTTGATTATTGTGATGATTATTCCTGTCTTACTAAAATTGTTGTTTATGCATGGGAATGTCCATGTGGTCTCACCTGTATTGGTGAGATACAAAGGAAATTCAGATCTGGAATACAGGAACATGTTTGTTGCATTTTGAATAACTAAGAAAGTAGTTTTTTCACATCACATTATTTTAATTTTCATGCACAAACCCATTTGTTAAACTAGTATGCGTTTCCACATTGTCAAGTAAATGCTAGCGGTGGCAGCAATTTAAAAAAGTTGTTACACTATAAAGAAGCTGTTTTTATATTTAAGTTTCAGATACTGGTACATAAGGAGTTAAATGTGGTTATGGACTAAAAAGCTTTGTTAAATTGAATAATAAATTGCTTTTATCATATGTACGAGGGTAGTGTGACAGTGGTGAGGTCTGCTGTGGGAGTGACAGATACGTTTAAGATGGAGGTGGGGTTACATCAAGGATCAGTTCTGAGCCCTTTCTTATTTGCAATTGTGATGGACAGGTTGACAGACGAGATCAGACAAGAGTCCCCGTGGGCTATGATGTTTGCAGATGACATTGTGATCTGTAGTGAGAGTAGGGAACAGGTGGAGGAGACCATGGAGAGATGGAGATATGCTCTAGAGAGAAGAGGAATGAAGGTCAGCAGGACTAAGACAGAATATATGTGTGTGAATGAGAGGGAGGATGCATGGAGTAGAATTGGTGAAGGTGGATGAATTTAAATACTTGGGGTCAGTAGTTCAGAGCAACGGTGAGTGTGGAAGAGAGGTGAAGAAGAGAGTACAGGCAGGATGGAGTGGGTGAAGAAGAGTGTCAGGAGTGATTTGTGACAGACGAGTACCTGTAAGAGTGAAAGGGAAGGTCTACAAGAGGGAAATGAGACCAGCTATGTTATATGGGTTGGAGACAGTGGTATTGACAAAAATGCAGGAGTTTGAGCTGGATGTGACAGAGTTAAAGATGTTAAGATTTGCACTGGGTGTGACGAGGGTGGACAGGATTAGGAATAAGTATATTAGAGGGTCAGCCCAGGTTGGAAGGTTTGGAGACAAAGCCAGAGAGGCAAGATTACATTGGTTTGGACATGTGCTGAGGAGGGATGTGAGTATATTGGGAAAAAGATGCTAAGGATGAAGCTACCAGGTAACAGGAAAAGAGGAAGGCCTAAGATAAGGTTTATGGATGTGGTGAGAGAGGACATGCAGGTGGTTGGTGTGACAGAGCAAGATGCAGAGGACAGGAAGAAATGGAAACAGGTGATCCACTGTAATGACCCCTAATGGGAACAGCTGAAAGAAGATGATGATCTTATGGAGGTTTTCTTTAATTGTTTCTTTGTGTAGGATTTTTAATCCCTTGGAAGGTCTTTGGTCGAAGCACTAGGAAGTTAATATGTTTTAATAAAGGTTTCTCTTTCAATCATCAGGTACTTTAAATTCCATTGATTTACCAATAGTTTTAAGACATAGTGCTAGTCAGAGAAGTATGGATGAATTTTTAGAGACAAATACTTCAAATTCAAATGCTAATGCTTCATCTGGTAATTTACCTGGTGGTTCTACTGATTGATATATCATAATATCTAATCCTTTTGCCTCTTTGCAACCATTATGTATGGAGGAATTACCTGAGGAATCATTGGCTTGTTTTGTTAAACTTGAAAGGCTATTACTCCAATAGAATAAGGTACATTATAATATACTTTCCTTGAAAAAATATATTTAATAAAATATTACAGCACATGGTTTGCCCTTGTCCAAGTCTCCCATATATCCCTTTCAAGAGAATAATGAACAAGAAAATAATTTTAAGAAAAGTCGGGCAGATATGGCATATCACTGTGTGAGTTGTTAAGAATTTCTGTTGAAAGTAAGAGTATTAGACAAAAACTGATTTTTTTCTGAGATTAAAACTATATATGCTCAGCTTAAAAATAATATGTGACAAACTGTGTTTGATGCTTTTTCAAATATTCAGCAGAAGACATAAAATCTGAAGAACCTGAATTGATTAATAAGAAAAGGAATAACTTGCAACAAGATTTGAATGATCATGGGACCAATTATGTGCTTCTCTTTAAGAGACGTTCTTACAAGTTTAACAGTCATACTAATTAATTTGGTTCCTTTGTGTCACGTGGTGGACAATTTTAGCATTGTCATTGATGCAGTAACTGTAGCTTGATTAGCTGGGCTTCAGATACTTCAAGTCTGTCCTTCAGTTTTACTCTAAATGATGATCCTTTGGATTTTATATCTAGGTGACAGTTCTTCCACTCACAAAGATTCTTTTAACCACAGACAAGATTTTCAGAATGGTGGAAGGAATAAAGGATATAGACATTGGGAAAATTAGAACTTTGGATTGGGTGGAAGGAGTAAATGCCACCGTCGATAAGAAGGTACAGATTTGTAATCCTAATACTAAGATTTGCTCTTTGATATTTTTCCAGGTGTTATTGCATCAACAGAGATATGTGGCTCTAGCTCACTTAAACCTATGATAAACAGTCTTTAGGGACACAGTTTAGATGATTCATTGCTGGACATATTGTGGCTTGGTTTAAAGTCTGTTCCTACAAGTTTGCAAAGACTACACGTTGTGACTGCTAATTTAGTTATAGATGTTTGGCATTTATATCTGAAAAACCTTTTTTTTTTACTCTCGGACAGAATTTCTTGGTAATTTACAAGAAAAAAGTGTTATCATAAGATTCAGTTTCTGATTCTTTGGGTGAGTTTTTTTACTTGTGAATAAGATGATGATTTAACTTTGTGTGTAGATGTAAATTAGTAAGTTCCTGCACATTGCAGCAATTGTATGCACCCTTTTAAAAGTAAGGCTGGGAATAAATTTTCTGATTTTGTAAAGCATAATTTAAATTGTTCTTTTCAATCTTTTTGATAAATTTTATTTTTTTTTAATAATTTATCCAAACAAGAATAGTGTACTTTGAGAAGATTATCAAAGAATGGTAGATTTTATTATTAAGCCGGCAGATGCAAGCAATGCCTTTGTGATTTTACATTATACACAGCATATGAAAATGTGTTATAAACATTTAAATTATGTGACAACCTATAATCATATACAATATGTAGATTATTTTAGTGCTTTACAGGTATATTATTATTTATTGAGTGATATATTATACTGGGGTTCTTTAAAGCAAATAGTAAGAAACACTTAAGCATCATGAATCCCAAACTTTCTACTTTTTATTGTCTCCTGAAGAATCATAAGAGTTGTGATGATTCACCTGAAAGACGGGTCTATATTAGATAATTGAACTTTCAAAAGTTCGAGTGTCATATGGTCAACACCATATGATTGAATCTTTGAAGGAGATCTCCGTACAGTGTGGAATGGGAAGATTTCCCTTTTCTGTACTGTAGTGTGATCTCGGAGTTGGTATATTTAAAGAGCAGGGGGTGTGCAGGGGGGCTTGCCTCCTTGCTTAAAACATTCAGGTAGGTTATTTGTGTAGTTTTTTTATTAGATATTTGAACTTTTAAAAGTTCAATCATATGGTGTCGACCATATGACAGTCAAACCTTTGAAAGTTTGATTATCTAATATAGACCTCTGAAAGACCTATTGTTTCAGGTTGCCAGAATTTTCCTGAAGATCAAGGTAAATGTATTAATAAGTTATTATTCCCTAATTTTTTGGTTTTGCCATCATATATTACTCTACAATGTTACTGCAGAAATTGGCTGGCATTATTTGGGATATGAATATGTTTTGGGAAGACTGCTGATGTGGTTAGTTTATATAGTAATATAGCTCATCATTTTTGTCTGCAGGTGTTACATATTTTTTGTTGAGTCCTCATTTTTATATGAGATTACTGAGTTTTCTTTGTATCAAATTTTTCTTTTTCTTTTTGATGGAGATTATTTTCAGCAAATCAAAGTCACCATGCTGCCCGTTTTTATGCCAACCTCTTTATGGGTTGGTTTGAGAATCTTGTCATCTATTTTACTGACTTTTATAAAAAAAATGTAATGTTATCTACTACTTGCATTATGTAGATGACTTTATTTTTTATTTAAAGGTGATGTTGAATTTTTTTTTGCTTTTTATTAAAGTGAATGATAACAGCTTTGTTATTTCTTTAAATTTTGAATTACATTTGAAAATGTGAATTTTTTAGATTTGGTCTTATGGGGCTTGGCTAATTCTGGTGTTTGTTCCAGTATATAGTGTAAGCCCACTACTAATGTGGCCTTTTTACATGCCACTAGTTATCATCCTTCATGCACTGTTTAATCTTTATCTTATGGTGAACTGCTATGGGTGATAAGATTATGAGGTGAATCATCTAAATGTCCTTCATGGATGCATCTGCAGTCATAACAACCGGGGTTGTCCTGTTGTCAGGCAGCCCTTCAGTCGGCCGGATTCCAAAGTCCGGGTCCGGCTTCGGCTGATGTCGCACTTCACCCGACGTCATCTCTGTTGGTCTTCGGGTATATAAGCATCAGCCGACGCCATTTTCTCCAGTCTTTCTTGCCGCGTGGCGCCCGAAGCAGAAGCTGTTCGCAAGTGCCGGTCGGTCGGATCCAGAGATTACTTCTACCGAATACTACTTCGAAGAGTTCTAAAGCTAAGTACCCCGTTGGGGACTCTTTCTTGCCTCAGCCGATGTCAGAAAAAGTTAATAATTGTTTAACCTGTGGGAAACAAATACCTCATAAAGATTTCCACTCTTACTGCCTGCCCTGTTTAGGCCCAGCCCACGACGTAGCAGCTTGTTCGTCCTGTGCTTCTTTCAACCGACGAACGCTTAGACGTCGGTCAGAGTTTGCAGAACAGTTTTTCGGTTCTGACTTTGCGTACATTATGCCGTCGGACCCTCCGACTTCGCATTCTGCCAAAAAACACAAAGAAAAAGACCGACACTCGCGGTCCGCGGTTTCGGCCGAAACCATGGTTAAGCAAACCGAGTGTCTCGGTTTCGGCCGAAACCGAGAAAACTGATCAAACTACACCTGAAACTATCACTACAACTGAGGTCCCTGCTAACACTCTTGAATCGGCCTCAGAAATTTTACCCACTATGGTGCTTACCACTGATTTATCAGACACCATTCCCTTGGATGTCTCTACCCCAGCACGTGGTGCTACTAGGCCTCCAGCAGCCATGTCCATTAAGGCCTTCGCCAGGGCTAAAGCAGCCAAGACTACTAAAACAGTGCCTGTTAAACCCCCTTCCACCAGGCCCTCTGCCAGTTCTCAAATGCTTACCTTGGCAGAAGATTTAATTTCATTAATTAGAGGATCTCAATCTCACCCAGACAGGGCCTCTCAGCCCCCAGAAAAGAGACCTAGGGCAGAGCCCCCTGAGCCAGTGTCCTCTGATGATTCTGCTGATGAATCAGACATAACTGAACAGCCAGAGGCTCCTTTCTCCAATTTTGAAGATTCTGATGCTGAAGAATCCATTCCAGCTGTTTCTACTCCAGAAGAATTCTCCTTTGGGGAAACCTTGCATGCCATGCGAGAACAGTTCCAATGGCAGCAACAGGATTTTTCAGACTCCAGGAAAAGACTTAGGACTTTTTTGCACCTACCACAGCACAGGCCCTTAGCTATCCCTCCTGTTCTCTCTGTGGTGGATGATGCTTTCAATGATGCCTGCTCCGCTCCAGATTCTTTACCCCAGCCCCTGCCAAACCAGACAGATTTTACAGGGTGCCAGATACTCATCACCACCTCTACAAGGCCCCTCTTGCAGACCCCGAAACTATATCCCAGGGTCCCAAGGCAGTAGCAGCGACCATAGCTAAAAACCCTGTTCCTTCTGAAAGGGAAGCAAGGTCATTAGACAGATGGGGTAAAAGGTTTACACTTCAGCCACTCTTTCAGCTAGAGCTTTAAATTGTCAGTTTCACATGATACAATACCAAGAGTTTATGCTTGATCAGTTAACTAAAAAGCTAACCACTGATGAATCTCTTGATAAGAATTATGTATTAGAAATGGTAAATAACATACAGCAGGTTAGTAACCATTCTTTAAAATGTGGCTATGATGCACTGGAGGCTTCATTTAGATCAGCCATGACTGGCACAGTAATTAGAAGGCATGCATGGCTAAAGGAGCAAGCTTTACCGGATCATGTTAAATCTAAATTGCTTGATGCTCCTATGGATAAATCAAGTTTGTTTGGTACACCTGCCCAGCAGGTTATGAAGAAAATGGAAGAAAAGGCAAAATCAGTCCAGACAGTTAAAGAATTCTTGCAGGTTCAACCCCCAAGGTTTAGCAGGAACTGGCCTGCCAAAAATTGGTCCTTTCCTGACTCCACAAGACCTCAAAGGGGCAGGAATAGACGTTCCAGAGGCAGAAACCAATCCAGAGGAGGTGCTTACAGAGGACAACAGTGGCAAGGTAACAACAGAGGCACAGAATCAACACCTGCCTCTACATCAACACAGCCACAGTGACTTAAACCTAAATCCGCCAACCAGGGAACAAATAGCAGCTCCTCTAGGCGGAAAGCTAACCTTATTTTCAAAAAACTGGCACCACATAACAAAGGACAAGTGGATTTTACGAACCATAGATCAAGGTTACCGGTTCCACTTCCACACTTTACCAGTCAAAAGAGGAATGCCAAACCTACCTCCAAAACAAAAAACAGAGGCTCTACAACAGATAATGGAATTAGCAAACATGAGAGCTGTGGAAAAAGTGCCAACAGCAGAGCAAGGAAAGGGTTCTACTCCAGACTATTCCTAGTTCCAAGAAAGGAAAAAAGTTGGAGACCAATTCTAGACCTGTCTACCCTAAATACTTACATCATTGTCCCAAAATTCAAAATGCTGACCCTACAGCAACTTCTTCCCATGCTGGGCAAGGAGTGTTGGCTGGTAACTCTAGATCTCAAGGAGGCATACCTGCACGTCCCCATTCGACCTATCTGCAGAAGATACCTCAGATTTCTTGCAGGATCAGAGCACTATCAATTCTCAGCATTGCCCTTTGGCTTATCTACTGCGCCCAGAGTATTCACAAAATGCCTGGCATCAGTAATCGCCCATTGCAGACTACAGGGAATTCAAATTTATCCATACCTGGATGACTGTCTGATACAAGGGGACAACAAAAGCAAGCTGACAACAGATTTACAAAGGGTCATTTACTTGCTTCAAGCACTGGGATACACAGTCAATTTACAAAAGTCAAGGCTGATACCATCCCAGACAAGGACTTTCCTGGGAGCGGAATTGGACACAGTAAGACAAATGGCATTCCTAACTACAGAAAAACAAAAAGAACTCCCTCTTTACTTCTTGGCACTAACAAATCTGAACAAGTTAACAGCAAGAAAGGTACTGCAGGCCTTGGGTTTCATGGCATCATGCATAATCTTGGTTCCATTTGCCAGACTACATATGAGAAAGCTTCAGTGGGCGTGCAAGGATTGTGGACACAGGACCAACTTCACCTGCACATCAACCTAAAAGAAATGCTGGCAGTAAAACTGGCAATCCAAAAGTTCAGACCATTTCTCAAGGAAGGCCAGTTGATGATAAGGACAGACAACACCACAGTCATGTGGTACATCAACAAACAGGGAGGCACTCATTCCTACCCCCTATGCAGAATGACTTTGGAGCTGTGGACCCTGGCACTCAGCTACAACATCCAGTTACAGGCAATATTTGTACCAGGAAAAGAAAACTCTCTAGCAGATATGTTAAGCAGGACTACATCGGATGTCCACGAATGGCAGCTGCACCCGGACATCTTCAAGACCATCTCGAAGAAATGGGGAATGCCTCAGATAGATCTATTTGCATCACCTCTCAATCACCAGCCCAAAAAATTCTGCACAAGGACATTCCACCCACTAGCATGGAAAGTGGACTCGCTCTCCTTCAGCTGGAAAGGACTAACAGCATATGCATTCCCACCTCTTCCCTTGATACACAAAGTATTACTAAAAATCAAGGAGGAACGTCCAAGGATAATCCTGATAGCTCCAAACTGGCCAAGACAACATTGGTACCCACTGCTGAGGAGCATGTCTCGGAACAATATGTGGCCAATACCCCTGATGCCTTTGATGCTAACTCAGAACAACTACAGCACCATGCATCCAAACCTAAAAACGTTGCAACTGACTGCATGGAACTTCACATAGCAGCTGCTAATCCACAGCTTTCACAAAGAGTTAAAGACATTATTCTTGAAGCACGCAGACCTTCAACAAGAAGAAACTATGCTGGGAAATGGAAAGGGTTTGTCATTTGGAGCTCAGAAAGAGGTAAAGATGTATCAAACATAGATATGCCCAACATTCTGGAGTATCTGGCCGAACTACTTCATTCAGGCCTGTCCTATTCCTCCATCAAGATTCATGCATCAGCTATTTCAGCAGAATACAGCTTTGATCCACCTGTTTTTTCACACCCTTTGCTCAGGCAGTTCCTCAGAGGAATCAAGAATGTAAAACCTCCAAGGAAACCACCATTACCAGCCTGGGACTTGAACTTTGTGCTAGAAAAATTGACTCTATCACCTTTTGAACCAGCAGCAACAGCAGACCTGCAACACCTGTCATGGAAAACTGCTTTCCTACTGGCAATTACTTCAGCAAGGAGGGTTTCAGAACTACAGGCCTTAATGGCAGTGCAACCCTTTCTAATCTTCCACCAAGATAGAGTGTCCATGAGGACTAACCCTACATTTATGCCTAAGGTGGTATCCAGAGTGTCCTTAAACCAGGCAATCCACCTACCTACCTTCTTTCCCAACCCACAAAACAGAGGGGAAAGAATACTGCATACCTTGGATGTACATAGACAGCTACGCTACTACTTGGACAGAGCAAAAAATAGCAGAAAGACTGACCAACTTTTCGTAGCCTATGCAACAGGAAGGGAAGGAAAAGCTATTTCCAAGCAGACAATCTCCAAATGGATAGGAAATTGCATACGATTCTGTTACTCCTTCCATGGAAAGCAAATTCCACAGAACATAAGACCTCATTCTACAAGGGCAACAGCCACTACCACAGCCTTCTTACGAGGAGTGGCTACCAAAGACATTATTGAGGCGGCTACTTGGACCTCCGTGCATACATTTGCCAAGCATTATAATTTACCTCTATATTCCAGATCCCGAGCAGGGTTTGCCACTGCTGTTCTGCAAGGGATCCTAAACACACCATAATCTACCTTTATCCTCCTCCCCTAGTTGGCTATGGTATTCTACCCAGTTGTTATGACTGCAGATGCATCCATGAAGGACATAGTACAGTTTTGTACCTACCATAAATGTAGATGTCCGAATTGGATAGCATCTGCAGTCAGGATTACCCTCCCTCCTTCCCCTCTGTGGTACTCCTAGGGTGTTTACCCTCCTAATAGCTAGCTAGTGGGGGGACTTCTTTCATGGTATATTTGTTTGTATTTATGTACATACATGCTTATTTTTGTGTTTACCTCTATCTTTTGGAAACATTGGCATCTATCCAAAATTTTTAACCTTCTAGAGGGCTTCTGGCATCTGGGGCAAGAAACACTGAAAAAAATGGCGTCGGCTGATGCTTATATACCCGAAGACCAACAGAGATGACGTCGGGCGAAGTGCGACATCAGCCGAAGCCGGACCCGGACTTTGGAATCCGGCCGACTGAAGGGCTGCCTGACGACAGGACAACCCCGGTTGTTATGACTGCAGATGCTATCCAATTCGGACATCTACATTTATGGTAGGTACAAAACTGTACTTTTTTTGGTTGAATCTACTAAGGCAGTTGCCAGGTTTTTATTGTGAAGCTACCCACTTGATGAAGTATACACTGTTTATTAAAAGGTATGTCATTTGGAGAGGGAAGCCTTGATTGCTAGCAGTCCACCATATAATTATGGTGATGCTATCAATACAATCATAGTAATGAATTTGGATTATATGTTACACAAAATGATTTATTACATAAAACTGTATGATATGCTGTTTTTATTGGTTGGAAATTTCTTTGGGATGATTTACAACTTCAGAAATTTCATACTATAAGCTTAGATTTGCATTTAGGGTTTATATCATTTTATCGAATTGCTACTCACCGAATGGCAATTCATTGAACCCCTATTTAGCAAATGTCATTTCAATGAATGACAACATATTTCTGAAAGTAAGGAAGCACTTTGCCAAAGGCACACTGGAAAAAAACACACAAAATCAAACCCACTTGTATTGGTGAGACACAAAGGAAATTCAAATCTAGAATACCAGAACATATTTGTGACATTTTGAATAGCAGAGAAGCTAGGTTTGTGCATCTAACTCCACTGATACCACAGAATGTGTTACAGCATTGACAAGTAAATACTAGAGGTGGCAAAAGTTTAAAAAAGTTGTTGCAGTATAAAGAAGCCATTTTTATAATTAAGTTTAATTGAAAATGTTGTTAAATTGAATAATGAGTTAATTTTTTTTATCTTACTGGTGGTGTCCTTTATTTGTTTGTCTGTCTAATTGTTTATTTGTGTAGGATTTTTATTCCCTTGGATGGTCTTTGAGTGAGGCATCAGGAAGTTAATGTTTTAATAAAAGTTTCTCTTCTACTTGTTGTTTATATATAAAAAATGCTTACAGCTGGAAATTTGAACCTTTTGATTTTTCAAGCATTTGTGTTGTGTGTTTTGGTTCCTTGCTGTCTTGACAATCAAGGTTTCATAGATGAGTATATATATATATATATATATATATATATATATATATATATATATATATATACAATATTAAATAACATAAGTCATTGTCAGTAATAATTTTATGATTTACTGCACTTAACCTAGGGTATGTATGGAATTACCTTTTTACTAAGGAACTTTCCAGTATTCTTGAATCAGATAGATACACCTGTAGTTGTTTACAGAAGATAACAGGATTATTAATTGCTTGTAGTTTTTGTGTGAGAGCATTGCACGTAGTTCATCTTAACTCACAGAAAGCTTTCTCAGCTGCGTCTTTAATATAAACTTTTCTGTGCAGTAGCTTCTCATTTTGTGTTCTTAGCTCATATGCAATGCCTCTAATGAGCAATGTGGTGTACAGTATTGATCAGTGAATAGTTTGTAAGTTATAGTACTGAGTATAAAAATGAGTCTAGCTTCTACTGGTAGCCATTTTACTCCATGCATGGAATTGTGATGGTCTTATCGAGAGTGTCTTAATTAATATAAGGACTTTCTTTTCATATGTTTCTAATCGAGTGACAATTTGGAGTGAGTTCATTAAGAGTAAAGAAAGTGCATATTCAAGTCTTGGGAGGAGAGAATTAGCTGCTGTGGATTTTCTGGATTTCGTGGTAGAGGGATAGTTTACAAGATACTTTTGTCTCAGTTATGCATTTATTTCTTTGTTGTTGTGTGTGTGTGTTTGCTTTGGACAAGTGTCAAATCTAATATGACACCATGATATTTTTTGTTGAGTGGAGTTGGATATGTACGTGAGCCTACAAGATCAATTATTAAATGGTCTGTGCAGTGGTTATTCTTTTATGCATACCATTTGTCATTGCTATAGATTTTTTGGATGTCAGTTATTTTAGTTAATCTAGCTTCATATTGTGCAGAAGTCTTTTTTGTGCTTATTTTTGAAAGTGTGAAGAATTTCTTACACATTATTTAGTATTTAGCAATATATTGCCTGCAAATAGATTGTGATGAACTCTGGGAGGTTAGAGGATATGTTTATAAATGTTGAGAATACTAACTACTCTAACACTGAGCATTCTGGTGAATCTTTAATTGTTGTCACTAGGTTAGAAAGGGAGTTATTTGCTTGTACTGTGAAGTTCCTGTTGGTTAGTTAACTACAAAACCATTGTAAAATCTCTTTGCATACTCCTATGATACTTCGTTTTTGTAGGGATATTGAGTTGTTATCATTTTCTAAGGCATATTTAGTATCTAAAAAAGTGTCACCTGTAAAAAGTCCTTGTTTTCATGCTGTTGCTGCTGTACATGGTTGGTTAACATGTAAAGGGTGATTGAGTGCTATATTTTGGCCTCAGGCCATGCAGTTTATTCAAGTGGATGTTGTTCATAGGTTCATAGGTTCATACTAGGCTATCTGCCCAAGGGCATTTATAAGCCTAGCCCATAGTTATTTGGCTTTCGCCACCCCTTTAGTTTGAATAAAACTATGCCTATTATTTTGCTGTGCCTCTGTCAAGCAGTGACACTGAAGTAATCCCTGGGGTATATCTGCGATCCCCCATCCATTGGTCAAGATTCCTCTTGAACAAGGCCAGCGAGGTGCTCTGCCTCACATGTACCGGGATTTTGTTCCACAGCATAGGGAGTCTCTGGGTGATGAATCTGTCCCTCCAGCATGTTCTATTAATAACCGTGTCAAGGTTTAAGTCTCCCGCCTTGTGGTTCTGAGGGATCTAGATTTTTAGGTGAAGCATATTCATCAAATCAGGGTTTGACATGGCCTTATATGTCAGGCACAGGTCACCTCTGAGCAAGCGGTATGAGACTGAATAGAGCTGGAGTTCTTTCAGTCGGGCAGCATAAGACATATTTTGAGACCCTTTATCCTTTTGGTGAGGAACTTTTGGGGCCTTTCCAGCTGCTGCAGGTGTCTGGTCAGATACATTCGAATGGGGCATTGTACTCAATCATAGGTCTAATGAGTGATGAGTACAGGGGGCGATGACCTCCCTTGATCTAGATGTGAATCCCTTCATGATCAGGTGGGCAATGTAGAAGGTTTTCCTAACTACTTTAGCAACATGAGTGTCAAACGAAGGCTACTGTCAACCTGGGTCCCCAGATCCCTGATGACTTCTTCTGTGCTCAGTGGATTGCCACCTATATGGTAGCTAGGGGTAACCTTGTTTTTCCCGAAGGGTATGACTATGCATTTCTTGGCATTTAACTTTAGGCCATGGCTCTGGCACCAGTTATCCATTTCTGTGAGGCCCTTCTGAAGGATATCTGTGTCAGATGTGTTTTCGACTATGGCCCAGTTTGCAGTCATCTGCAAACTTTGTCAGCCATAACCCTCCTGTGTTTGCTTGTACTTCAGAAAAGTAGATGCCGAACAAGAGTGGACCCAGGACTGAGCCCTGTGGGACACCACTTGTGACAGGCTTTGAGTCTGACATGGCTCCAGCAACTCTGACCCTGTGGGTTCTGTCACTTAGCCAGTTTGCAACCCATCTTGTGATGCATGGGTTTACATTCAAGCTGATGAGTTTTTTGATGATACCTGAGTGGGGTATTGTGTCGAAGGCCTTTGCCAGGTCAAGGTAGGCTGTATGGACTGCCTTTCCCTCATCAATGGCCTTGGTGACTGTCTCGAAAAAGTCATCCAAGTTTAAAAGGCATGATCTGCCTTTGACAAAGCCAAACTGGGTTGGATCCAAAGTCTGCAAGTTCCCTATGTCTTTATTTATGATTTCCATTATGATCCTCTCCATGGCTTTGCAGATAAGGCTTGTCAAGCTAATGGGACGGTAATTTCCAGGGTCGGTGGAGGCACCGCCCTTGTGAAGTGGGACCACAGTCGCCGCGGCGCCACTCCTTGGGTACGTATCCTGAGGTGAGGCTAAGATTAAACAGCTGTCCTAACTGCGCTTTAATTCCTCATTGAGTTCGTGGAGCACACAGCCGGGGACACCATCCGTCCCATGGATGCTGTGTTTTTGCTTTGGAGAGAGCAGTTCTCACCTGGGCGTTGGAGATGTTTGGGGGCTACAATCCTCTGGTATAGATATCTCTCCTTTTGGGGAGGGGAGAAGTTTGCACTGAACCTGTCAGCCAGTATGTTGGCAATGTGTGTAGGTTCAGTAATCTTCACATCATTTTGAACTAATTCTGAGCATATCTGGGAGTTTCCTCCTAGGTTTCTAACATAGCTAAAGAAGGCCTTATGATTGTCTTTTGAATCCTTGGCGATTTTTCTCTCAAAATTTGCCTTGGATGATTTTGTGAGAGCTTAGTTTTTTACTTATAATGATCAAAGGTGTCTTACCTTTCAAGGATTTTGCTCTATCTTGTAGTAGCTTCCTCCTTTTGTTGTAGAGCTTGTTTATGGCTGGGGTCCACCAGACTGGACACTTGCCTTTGGTACAAAGAGTCTTAGTTTTGTTTGGGATTGCCTGATCCATGCAGTCCTGTAGGTGCTGGTAGAAGGCATTTGTAAGTGATTCAGCGGTTTGAGTAATGTTTACCACTGGCTCAGGGGCCTTAAAGGAGACCACACTAGTTTTTAGAAGTGTGAAGTCGGCTTTTGAGAAGTTTTTCACTGTGGTCTTTTTGTTTCAGGTGGGGCGGGATGAGGACCTCCAGCGAGATTAGTTTATGATCTGATCTCACCAGTGAGGGGTATACTTCGGTGTTGAACATTGTGATCCCATGTTCGTGATGATGAGATCAAGTATGTTTTCTCCTCTTGTGGGATGGTGACTAGTTGTTCCATGGCATTTGAGTTTATGAACTCCAGGAACCTTTGGGCTAGAGTGTTTGGGCTTGAGTAGTGTTCCCAGTCTATATTAGGGTAGTTGAAGTCACCTAGTATGATGGTGTTTGGAGATACATTTATCCCTCCATTGTTTTCAGGAAGGCCATGTGAGATTCCTGAGTTTGAGAGGGTGGCCTGTAACATGCTACAAATTGCAGAGCAGTCTTGCCTATGGTTAATTGCACCTGGATGGTCTCCGATGCATCGTGGCGTTGCCACCAACCTTGAGGTGTGGGTGTCCTTTATGAATATGGACACCCCCCTTCCTTTCTTGGTGTTGTCCGGATTTTGGGGCCGGAACGCATGATATGAGGTGAAACCTGCTAGTGCTGGGGTGCTCTCAGGAGCCTTGAACCAGGTTTCTGTCACAGCACAGACATCGATGTTCTCCATACTGAGAAGGGCCTCGAGTGCGTGCATCTTGAGATTGAGACTTCTGGCATTGAGCAGCATTACCCTTAGTTTTTACTTTTTGTGTTCTAGGGTGGTAGGTTTAGAATTTGAGCCTTGCCTAAAAAGGCACTATGGGGGTGGCAAGAGCCTTTGCCAATATCCGAAGCCTAGGGGTGACAGGTGCAAGCCGTCCCTTGCGAAGCAGTGTGGCTTGTCCAGCATGTCATCCCAGGCAGACAGACATTGATCCCCTTTGAATGACATCAGAATTTAAGCCAATTATTAAAGCTGATCATCTTATCACTGTATTGTGGCATCATTCTAGGTGAAGGTAGGATACTGCTCAAGGTCAGGGTCATACCTGCCTGGGCTACATAATCAGAGAGCTCCTCAATGTCTCTTTTCATGTAGTCCAAGGAGGTACGTCTCAGGTCACTGACACCAGCGTGGACAATGACTGAGTCGTACTTGTACCTGCTGTTGAGAGACCTGAGTGCTTGTGTTATGTGGTGGATTCTAGCGCCCGACAGGCAGCTTACTGTGACCTTCTCCTTACTCAGTCTGGTGAGCGGGACGTCAGTGTGTCTGACTATGGAGTCACCTATGACAAGTGTGTTTGGTGTTGTATTTGGCCTTAAGGGCAGTGACTGCTTTGCACACTGATTTTGTTGTTTATGTGTTGTTTGTGTGGTGTATTGAGTTTGCAGTTGCTTGGGTGTCTGCTTTGGAGGCCTCTGCTGTTTAGGTAAATTTTACTCAGAGCCTCGAGTATGTCTTAGTGTGTTTATGTGTTTGATTCAGTGGTGTGGTTGAGTTATGTGAGACTGGTATTGTGGTGTGTGTAGTTGCCTTCTCCTCCTGCCTGGTCTTGCCAGTCCTGAGTTGAGAGAGCTCAGCCTCCAGTCTGGCTAAATAGCTGCATCTCTCACAAGTGTTAGTGTTACATGGGAGGAGGAGATGGTTGTCCGTGTACATGAGGCAATTGTAACATTGTCTCAGAATTCCCAGATTCACCAAATGGGCAGGAAAGGACGCCAGCATCTGACCCTTCGACATGCTAGAAAGAATTATGAGTTGGTATGAGACAGAAAAGTAGTGGGCTTAGCAGGGAAGTGGGCACTCCTGGGGGGGTTTGCTAGTGAGAGATTTGCATAATATAGGAGTGCTTGACCTGCAAAGAGAATGCTTATAAGACAAGGGATATGCTTATAAGACAAGTGCTGAGCTTTTTGAGAAGAAAAAGCTATTTGGAACAAGTGCTGCACTTTTTAGTGTAGGTGTAAACTGTTTAGGTTCCTAACAGAGCAGTTCTAAGGGAAAAATTGAAGAACAGACCTTCTGGAGCCAGAAAGAGTTTAACCTTGTTTAACCGGCGCTGCCCGATGCTGCTCTAGTGGCAACTCCGCGCTAAAGCATGTTAAAGCGTGCTTGATAGAAGGGGCTGGAAAGAAGCAGGAATAGACCCAAAAGGGAAAATAAAACTACAGTTTCAAGTCAGTAACCACCTCTATGGGGGGCAGGGAAGCTGCTCAATGTTAGTCACTGCCACTGATGAACAGAGAGACCCTCCTTCAGCCCAAGCAAAAATGGCCTCACAGAAACTTTCAAACAGTTCAGGAACAGCAAGCCTGTAACTGAACTTTTTTAACTCTCAGAAAAGTGGGAACAAAGCAAGATTTTTTTTTTGTTTTTGTTTTTTTACAGAGATAGCAGAGGTTCACAAGTAATATCAAGTTATAACAGTGCAGTAAATGACCCCACACAAGAGTGCTAGGTCAAGGACAGAAAATATGCAAGTTTTAAGAAAAAAACGATTTAAAATTAAGTGTAAACAGGAAATTCAGCAAACAGCTTTTGGTTGTGCTCTAAATACAGCTACTAATACAGAAATCAAGTTTAACAAGCCAGAAAATGCTCAAGCTAGGCAGCTATGCAGAAAAACTTAGCAAATAAACAGAGAAAAATACTTAAAATCTCAAAGGGCTCCTTCTTCTCTCAGCGTTTTTTCCCTCTTGGAGGGTGCTTCACCAACAGCCAACAAGCCTGAAAAGACGCTCAAACCACGAGGCAACTAGGTTTTAAGAGAGGAAGATGAAGGAGTTATGGAAATGACCCTAGTGGCCAATAAAACTACAGTTTCAAGTCAGTAACCACCTCTACGGCGGGCAGGGAAGCTGCTCAATGTTAGTCACTGCCACTGATGAACAGAGAGACCCTCCTTCACCCCAAGCAAAATGGCCTCACAGAATCTTTCAAACAGCACAGGAACAGCAATCCCGTAACTAAACTTTTTTATCACACAGAAAAGTGGCAAAAAACCAAGATTTTTTTGTTTTTGTTTTTACAGAGATAGCAGAGGTTCACAAGTAATATCAAGTTATAACAGTGCAGTAAATGACCCCACACAAGAGTGCTAGGTCAAGGACAGAAAATATGCAAGTTTTAAGAAAAAACGATTTAAAATTAAGTGCAAACAGGAAATTCAGCAAACAGCTTTTGGTTGTGCTCTAAATACAGCTACTAATACAGAAATCAAGTTTAACAAGCCAGAAAATGCTCAAGCTAGGCAGCTATGCAGAAAAACTTAGCAAATAAACAGAGAAAAATACTTAAAATCTCAAAAGTGGCTCCCTTCTTCTCTCAGCGTTTTTCCTCTTGGAGGGTGCTTCACCAACAGCCAACAAGCCTGAAAAGACGCTCAAACCACGAGGCAACTAGGTTTTAAGAGAGGAAGATGAAGGAGTTATGGAAATGACCCCTAGTGGCCAATAAAACTACAGTTTCAAGTCAGTAACCACCTCTACGGGGCAGGAAGCTGCTCAATGTTAGTCACTGCCACTGATGAACAGAGAGACCCTCCTTCAGCCCAAGCAAAATGGCCCCACAGAAACTTTCAAACAGTTCAGGAACAGCAAGCCTGTAACTGAACTTTTTAACTCTCAGAAAAGTGGGAAAAAGCAAGATTTTTTTTTGTTTTGTTTTTACAGAGATAGCAGAGGTTCACAAGTAATATCAAGTTATAACAGTGCAGTAAATGACCCCACACAAGAGTGCTAGGTCAAGGACAGAAAATATGCAAGTTTTAAGAAAAAACGATTTAAAATTAAGTGCAAACAGGAAATTCAGCAAACAGCTTTTGGTTGTGCTCTAAATACAGCTACTAATACAGAAATCAAGTTTAACAAGCCAGAAAATGCTCAAGCTAGGCAGCTATGCAGAAAAACTTAGCAAATAAACAGAGAAAAATACTTAAAATCTCAAAAGTGGCTCCTTCTTCTCTCAGCGTTTTTCCTCTTGGAGGGTGCTTCACCAACAGCCAACAAGCCTGAAAAGATGCTCAAACCACGAGGCAACTAGGTTTTAAGAGAGGAAGATGAAGGAGTTATGGAAATGACCCCTAGTGGCCAATAAAACTACAGTTTCAAGTCAGTAACCACCTCTACGGGGCAGGAAGCTGCTCAATGTTAGTCACTGCCACTGATGAACAGAGAGACCCTCCTTCAGCCCAAGCAAAAATGGCCTCACAGAAACTTTCAAACAGTTCAGGAACAGCAAGCCTGTAACTGAACTTTTTAACTCTCAGAAAAGTGGGAAAAAGCAAGATTTTTTTGTTTTGTTTTTACAGAGATAGCAGAGGTTCACAAGTAATATCAAGTTATAACAGTGCAGTAAATGACCCCACACAAGAGTGCTAGGTCAAGGACAGAAAATATGCAAGTTTTAAGAAAAAACGATTTAAAATTAAGTGCAAACAGGAAATTCAGCAAACAGCTTTTGGTTGTGCTCTAAATACAGCTACTAATACAGAAATCAAGTTTAACAAGCCAGAAAATGCTCAAGCTAGGCAGCTATGCAGAAAAACTTAGCAAATAAACAGAGAAAAAATACTTAAAATCTCAAAAGTGGCTCCCTTCTTCTCTCAGCGTTTTTTCCTCTTGGAGGGTGCTTCACCAACAGCCAACAAGCCTGAAAAGATGCTCAAACCACGAGGCAACTAGGTTTTAAGAGAGGAAGATGAAGGAGTTATGGAAATGACCCCTAGTGGCCAATAAAACTACAGTTTCAAGTCAGTAACCACCTCTACGGGGGCAGGGAAGCTGCTCAATGTTAGTCACTGCCACTGATGAACAGAGAGACCCTCCTTCAGCCCAAGCAAAAAATGGCCTCACAGAAACTTTCAAACAGTTCAGGAACAGCAAGCCTGTAACTGAACTTTTTTAACTCTCAGAAAAGTGGGAAAAAGCAAGATTTTTTTTTTTTGTTTTTACAGAGATAGCAGAGGTTCACAAGTAATATCAAGTTATAACAGTGCAGTAAATGACCCCACACAAGAGTGCTAGGTCAAGGACAGAAAATATGCAAGTTTTAAGAAAAAACGATTTAAAATTAAGTGCAAACAGGAAATTCAGCAAACAGCTTTTGGTTGTGCTCTAAATACAGCTACTAATACAGAAATCAAGTTTAACAAGCCAGAAAATGCTCAAGCTAGGCAGCTATGCAGAAAAACTTAGCAAATAAACAGAGAAAAATACTTAAAATCTCAAAAGTGGCTCCCTTCTTCTCTCAGCGTTTTTCCTCTTGGAGGGTGCTTCACCAACAGCCAACAAGCCTGAAAAGACGCTCAAACCACGAGGCAACTAGGTTTTAAGAGAGGAAGATGAAGGAGTTATGGAAATGACCCCTAGTGGCCAATAAAACTACAGTTTCAAGTCAGTAACCACCTCTACGGGGCAGGAAGCTGCTCAATGTTAGTCACTGCCACTGATGAACAGAGAGACCCTCCTTCAGCCCAAGCAAAAATGGCCTCACAGAAACTTTCAAACAGTTCAGGAACAGCAAGCCTGTAACTGAACTTTTTTAACTCTCAGAAAAGTGGGAAAAAGCAAGATTTTTTTTTTTGTTTTGTTTTTACAGAGATAGCAGAGGTTCACAAGTAATATCAAGTTATAACAGTGCAGTAAATGACCCCACACAAGAGTGCTAGGTCAAGGACAGAAAATATGCAAGTTTTAAGAAAAAAACGATTTAAAATTAAGTGCAAACAGGAAATTCAGCAAACAGCTTTTGGTTGTGCTCTAAATACAGCTACTAATACAGAAATCAAGTTTAACAAGCCAGAAAATGCTCAAGCTAGGCAGCTATGCAGAAAAACTTAGCAAATAAACAGAGAAAAAATACTTAAAATCTCAAAAGTGGCTCCCTTCTTCTCTCAGCGTTTTTTCCTCTTGGAGGGTGCTTCACCAACAGCCAACAAGCCTGAAAATGTAGGCTTTAGTTGCTTGATTTTGTGAAGTATGTTTGGCTCAAGGACAAGCATTTTCAATAAGGCTATAGTCATTAACATTTTGGGTTACCTGTTTTGAATAGAGTAGAGGAATACATTCATAACATCAAGTGCTTACATTGTCAAATCACATAACATTGATCACACTGGGTCAAAACATGAAGCAATGAAACTACTGCAAACAGCATCTTTGTAAGGGGGCAAGCCCTCCTGCGTCCCCAGTGTAGGGGACTGTACCCCTTCCGTCCCCTACTAATTATATAAACCAACTCTGAGATTGCACTACAGTGGGGAAAAGGGAAAAAGCAGTCATTGTGCCATGAGCTCGAGCAAAATTCTACTGGCTATTTTGTGCTGATAAAAAAACCTGGTAGCCCATAGCATTGATGTCCTGTGTTTCTGCCTTATGTGGTCAGTGTTGTATCCTTCAATAATATAAGCACTCAGTGTAACAAATGTATTCCAATATGGCATTGTCTGAAACTTAGAGGAACCACTTTGGTAATGAGGGTGAGGTTAAACATGTAGGCTAGTGGTCCGACCAGTATTTTGTATATTGTATGCAAAATTTTGGGATGTAGAGTATGAAAGAATGGATCATATTTGTATTCTACTTTTTCTGAAATAATTTGGATTTGATAATAGTTTTAAAGCTAAATGACTGGTTGGCTAGGTATTCGTATGTGCTAGGTGGGGTATAAATTTTGAGTAGTGTGTGCAGGAGAAGGGGACATGCTATGTTAGCTTTCAGTTCATTAATGTTGTTGAGATCATGAACAGCTTTTAAAGTTTTGTGTTTCCTTACTTGTTTTATGTTTTTCCAGAGCAATTTTGTTCTTCTTAATAAATGTGAAAATAGGTTCCTGATGTAAGTGACTCGTGTTAGTGTTTGTTGTGTTGTATTTTGTAGTTTTTTTAAATAGTTGCCATACTTTGAAGGGTTTGATTTAGCCTTTTTTAAAATTAATTCAGTATTTGTTTTGAGCTTTTAACTTTTGATTTAGATTATGTTAATCTTGGGAGCCTTTTAAATGATATATCTATTTCTAAGAGGATGTATTTTATCCTGTATAGCTGTAAGAGGATTATAGAATGTAGATAGGGATAATGTAAAGTTGTCTGAAGAATAAACTGGGGACCAGTTTGCAGCTTCCATTTGTAAGAGAAGAGTAGCCTTGGAGGATATGACTATTTTTCTAGTAGGTAATGTTTTACTGGGGGCATTGATAGTTGATATTTTCCAACTTGTAAAATTTATACAGTGATCACTCATGAGAGGGGCAAAATTTATAGCGACTTAATATTATCTGGAATATTTTTTATCATCATGTCTAAGATGGAGCTTTTATATGTAATATAGTTTGATCTAGTTAGGTTATATTAATACTGCCCTGTTCTCATGTAAGCTTGTCATAGATGATACATCAGTGACAAATATATGTAGCCACCTAGAATTTATGTGTGAGATATGGCTAATGCTGGGAAAAAGCAAGTGGTCTCAATGCACATGCATGGATGCCTTGCGTATACACACTAGTCACAGTTTAAATTGGATACTCATGCTCTACAAATGTTGATGATGTCTGCGTAATAACCACAGTGGTGACACTATGTCTGTTTTATAATGAGGAAATGACACTATAACACAGGCAACTATTTAGCATTGTTTTGTTGCAACTGACAAGTCAGACCCCATATCTCTTTTCAGCTTTAACCTGTAGACTATGAGATTTTAAAAGTAGCTGAATGTAAGAAATCTTTGCACATGACAAACTGTACAATAGGACGTAAATGTGATACCAAATTTTAAATTGTAATATATAACCAGCTTATGGCCTTTTTCGATACAAACATATTTACTACTGAAAAGATAAGACACATCTCTAATAAAAGTATAGTAGAATCATGATGACTTATAAATCAGGGAAACAAGAATGCTGTTAAAATCTCTATTAACTTTACAGTGACTGGGGCATAAAAATAAGGAAGCAGCATATTCTTATCTGGTCACCAGCAGTGATGATACTCATCACCTGAAAACCAAAGTGAGGCTGTCATCCAGGAGATGGGATTTTTTTTGATAAGGATTAAGGTAAAGCTGCGGAGCAGGTCTACAACAAAAGTTAGTCACAGTCATCCATGGTCTAAATAGCAATCTGATGCACACCTGTCACTCAGGAAGTACAGTAATGAGCTGGGATACCAAGTTCAGAAATTCCCAATACCTTCACATTAAGATCTGCAATCACAGTACAGTTGATCTTAGCAATTAAAGCAAATAACTAATTTTAGATGTAGCAAGCGTACTGTGAAGAACGGAGCATCAACTGTAGATGTACAGAGCGTACTGTGTAGGACCAATAAACATACATGCAGTCTTGGTAAAAGTAAATTGTTTAGTCAAAGTAAAGTATTTAAGAAAATCACTCAAAGCAGTTGTTTATTAAGTATTTAGACATTACATATGTCTTTGACATATTTTAACACACCCAGAGGAAAGCTCCTTCAATTGCCAGCAGTGGGAATTGGGAACTAATTTATTTTTGCTCTGGGAGCAGCATACAATATATGAGTCAGTGGTAATAATGTAGTTCTCGGATAGTGAATGACTAAGTGTGGGGAGAACATAGAGTCAATGAAATTAGTTGACAAGGCAGCATCTTAAAATCCTCCTTAACGTTGCCCTCCCAGGATGCAGTCAGTAGGGTTCTTTGGACTAGCTGAATATATGCTGTGGGTATGGGCTTAACAAGACATAGGTTTGCCAAGGTTATAGGTAGATGAGTTTCAATTACTAACAGGATAGGAGGAGATGAGATAAAAACGGTGGTATATAACCAATTTACAGGAAAGTCACAATGAATAGATGGTATTCCTGTGGAAGTTTGGAAACTAGGAGGAAAAAAATGGTAAAGATCTGGAACGTTTTAAAAAGTTTCTTAAAAAGAGAAGTACCACCACCCTGGAAGAAAGCAGTGGTAGCTGTAATACCTAAAGAGGGTAAGTATCCACCAGATCCAGCTTCATACAGGCCCATTTCAATACTAAACCTTGATTATAAAGTGTTTGTCTATAATGGCTAAAAGAATGGCAAAAGTCATGCCAAAATTGATAGATATGGATGAGTGTGGTTTTGTGGAGGGGAGGCAAACATTTGACAACATTAACAAAACATTGATGATCCAGAGGGAAGCAGAATGTAGGAAAATAGCACTGTTGTTTGTAGGTCTTGGTGCAGAGAAAGTGTTTGATAGAGTAGGTTGAGACTTTACGAGCAGGGCAATGGTAGCATTGCAATTCCTGAAAAATTATAAGGTTGATTAGGAAAATATATGAGGGATCGTAGTGAAAATTAAAGTGGGTGGGGTCCTCTCTGATAATTTTTACTTCAGCAGAGGAACCATGCAGGAGTGCCCTCTTTCCCCTTTATTATTTGCATTATATTTAGAACCATTGACAAAGAAAATAAAGGACTCAGAAATTCAAGGATATAATTGGTTTGGTAGTCAAGAAAAGCTGGCTTTATTTGCAGATGATATCCTTTTATACCTGACAAAACCAGAAAAAGACATTACAGTGTTGTGGGATATTTTGAGACAGTTTCAGATCTTTTTCATATACAAAATGAATGAAGCAAAAACAAAGGCAATAGCGGTAAATTATGTACCCACACATGAACTGGTTCAAGAATACCCATATTTGTGGGGACATGATAAAGTGAAGTATTTAGGAGTATGGATTAAAAATGATTGTAGTGTGGCAGCTAATGTTATGTGGGAAGAGACTAAACAAAAGATAATTCAAAAACTGAGAAACTGGAAGCTTTGTTATATGGATGTGGATAATAAGATACAAGCAGTTAAAATGTATTTAGTCCCTTTAGTCTTATACACAGGTCAAGCATATTTTTATCAACCAGAGGAGAAGCGTTGGGTTGCAATTAATAAAGAGCTGAAGGACTTTATCTGGGAGGGGAAGATGGCAAGAGTCAAGTGGGGTAAGCTGACTCTTCCAGTAGAACAGGTCTGATTGGGATTACCCAGTTTGAAGGGGTATTTCAGAGTTAAATAGATAAGACTTCTATACATAGCACAAGCAGAAAATTGTAATTCAAAGTAGAAATGGATGATGATGAAACAGAGGAGAAGCTCAAGAAACATGGAAAGACTGGGATTTTGGATGAAGGCCTTTATGGAGAGTAACAATAATCATACAGAATATTATATCCATAAAGTAGCAGAAAATATTCTAAGAACTAAACCAACACAGGAATGGAAAAAGGAGATCCTGCCAATAGGGATGACTGCAATTAGGGATTCAGACAATAGGCAAGATTGAGCTGAATTTATTGGAGAAAATTGGCAAAGGAACCAAGATTTTGGGAGCAAATAACTAGAGAGGGAAAGATGATAGAATGTGAAGATGCCAAGAATTTATTTGGACTGCAGGTTTAAAGATTGCCTTTCCTATCAGGGATTGATATCAGAGTATAGGCAAAGAGAAATAAATAGGGCAGTTCTAAATGAAAGAGTAGCACTGGTAGAGTTTTTAATAGAATCTAGAACAGAAGCTGCCATTAAAAAGGGAATAATTAGTAGAGCATACAAAATATTGGATGATAACTATAATAGTCAATCAGAGGAGGTTAGAAAGGATTGGGAAGACAGACTGGATAAGCAATTCACAAAGCAACAATGGGAGGTTATATGCTTGTCTCCCAAATATGCAAAAAAATGTAGAATATTTAGGATTTTTGCCTAGAAATGTTTACATAAATATTTTTATACCCCAAGTAGACTCCAGAGAATTTTTCCTCAGGCAGACAGCAAATGGTGATGGTGTAAAGGGGAAGAAAGAGGTAATTGGGAACATATTTTCTGGAAGTGAGGTGAGTTGACATACTTTAAGGATACCTGCAGGGTGCACTGTCAGAGATGCTGGGTGGGCAGATTGGTCTGATGAGGGAGAGGATTTTTCTGAGCTATGATACAGAATTGGAATTGCCTGAACATGGTAAGGCCTTGCTCTGTCTAATAATGGTTGCTGCGAAAAAAGCAATTACTAGAAAATGGAAATCAAAATCTAAACTAACTATACTGGAAGTAGTGAATATAATAACAGAGATAAAACAACTGAAATTGAGATCTTTAGAAAAGGGTAGGAGCAAACTACACAGGAAAAATGGGAATTGTGGAAACAATACATACAGGGGAGGAATGAGGTCTAAAAGGCGGCAGACCATAAAGGAGCTATGTAATGTTTGAGTGAGAAAGATTGGGTAGATTGTAAGTGATGTATAATGTTTGCAACTGGGAGTGTGTCAGTATGGTCTGTGATGTAAAATGCTTGTGACTAGGATTGTGTCAGTATGGTTTGTTTTCATTTATATAAATGTATGATTGCCTATCTAGTAAGAGATGGCTTAATAAAGATGTTTCTTGTTAAAAAAAGAAGAAGAAAAAAAACAAGACATAGGTTAGCAAGACAGTCTCACACCCTTGGTACCACACACTTTTGGTGTCTCCCCTCCCAAATTGTGTAAACACAATCACAAAGCTGATCATTTAATGACAGTTTTAACAGTTTGGCAGTTTACAGTCTGTCATTAAGCAAGCATAATTGGCATCACATTTAGACAGTGTATTGGTCTTGTTTAAATAAAAAAAAAAAAGAAAAAAAACGAAAGGACTGATATTTTACCAGCTGGCAGATAAGAAATAGCAGTTCCACGTGCTTAGTAACAGCCTGCAAGCTGTCGGTCTGTTTTTTTTTTTGTTAATGTTGTTTGGTACCCCTACATAATGGCACCTGAGGCACATGCCCTGCTTACCTGTCCTTGCTGCAGCACTGCTATTTTGGTGCCAAAGTCAGGTGGTACGCCTCTGCAATAAAATCAAGCAAGTAAAGGTACGATGATAAACTACAAAACACTAGACTTCATCAAGTTTTTCCAAACTTTGTAACTTTGTCCTTTACCTTTCATATGCTGGTTTTACCAAACCAGCCAATTATGTTGCATAATTTCTTATGTGCAGAAACAGTAAAATATATGAGAGAGGCAGAAAAAAGATTGCAGTTCTGCTGTATGCAAGTTTGACTGTGAATTTCTTCAGACTTTCAACAGGAATATAGATTATGTGTTGCAGTGTAAGTACCTGATTCTGCAGTGCTCTTCGAACAAATTACATGCTATTGTCTCCCGTGACTAGAAATGGGGGAACAGATCCAAATTTGTCCCTGCAGAAGATCATGTGGTCTGCAGTCTTATAGTCTTCCTTTTTAGACTGCATACCTGTCTGAGCTTTAGACATCAGTATCTACTCGCAAACCTCAAATGAACAGTTCATAGGTGTATACAAGACTAATGATCACACGGGCCTTTTTAAGCCTTGCCATGTATCCCAAAGATATCTAACAAGTTTAGGGACCTTAACATTATATAGGGGTATATCTATAGGTTCACAAGTGTATACTAAGCTAGGAAACACAGGAGCCTTTTTAAGCCTATTCATGCATGTGACACAGTTGGCATAATGGTTAAGATCTTTGCTTCCCATATACAGGGTACAAGGTTCAATCCTGACCTCTGACCAATTGCTGCATGGAGTTTGTATGTTTTGACTGTGTTTCTGTGGGGTTCCTCCCACTTCCCAAAAACATACTGTGTTTCTATCTCAAACCCACCCAAGAATGGAGTTGTGGGCTCTAGATGTTGTCTATTTGTGGAAAAGTTGCATAGACCAGCCATTTTGTGTATCAACTGTGATGTACAGTATCTTCTAGATAGGATAAAATGGATCACTGACTGCAAGAAGTATCAGGGCTAGCCACTCGATGGTGTAAAAACTGGATCTATGTTATTTGGACCATGCATACCAAAAATATTTGACAAGTTTAGACACTAAGTGTACGACATCCATCTCTCCTTTCTTCTGTACTGATTCTCCCAGTAGCTTGTTCTCAAATCCTGACCACAACTGGAATTTGGCATTAATCAGACATGAACTGGAAAGTTGTCAGCATTCGCCTATGAACACATCCTGTATGCAGTGCTTGTAACCTCCAGTCACTTTTTTACTGTTAGTGTTTTGGTAGGCTTTGCCATTTGTCTTAATCTCACCTCTGAATTTTAATGTAAGTATGGGGTATTTCCAGTAACCCTGTGCATTTCCTTTTTATTAACGGATCCTTGGGCATCAGTGTTGACATTTCTGACCATTTATTTTGAAGCTTCATCATTATTAACTTGCAATGGTTCTAACTTCAGTGGAGCAGTGAATAGTCTTAAAGCATGGTAGGTAGGTAAGTACAATGCAGGAGGCATGGCTACTTTATGTTCAGGAACTCTGCAAATACAGAATCTAGTAGCCTACTTTCTTGGTCTGACAAATATGTCTGTGAAGAAATACATACAGTTTAGCCCTTTTTTCCAAATGCCACTGCAAAACATAGCAGCTAGTTATGGGTGTAGTTGTCTGTGTCATGTATCTGGTACTATTCCTCAAAAGTCAAACATTTGCACTAGAGACAGATTAAATGAATGCATTTCTGAATGGCAAAGTTTAAGTAGGTCTACATATTAGTTGTAGCAAATAATTTTGATTTACAGGCCAAACTTTTTTGTGCAAATAAGAGAAGTGTAGACATAATTACTTTAGTTTACAGGCCATTTTTATTTTGCAGAAAAAGAGAAGTGTATATAATAAACGTGTTAGATCCTGTTTCCCAAAATTACTTCTGATCTTTTGGTTGCTAAAATGAGTTATGTACTGTCTAAATAACTTCTTGGACTTTGAGTATGACATAGTCATAGCTTTAGTATAAAAAATGATAGTCAAAAAGAGAAACCCTTTCAGCTGGCAAAATATGTCTACAAACATTTTACATTGTATAGTTGTTTGAAAAGAAGCTTTGTACATGTTTAATTTAGTTTCTATATATAAGAGATGCCTAAATAAGCTGTTTTTTTTACAAGCAACTAAATCTTTATGGAGAAACAGTATAAATGAGGGCAGGCATCACAGCAGCACTGTGCCTAGCAACTGAAAGCACTCCTTCCATGTCAGAATGCTTGTAACATTTTGTTACTGGCAAAACTGCATCAGCTGGTAATAGGTTCATAGGTAAGTACTAGGCTATCTGCCCTTGCAGGCCATTTTAAGCCTAGTCAGTTTCCCTTTTTGTGTTTGATTTAACCTATCCCATTTAGTAGAGCTTGGCCGTACCTGTCCCATGGTTGATAACTATGAATTATCCATAATGAGAGTAACTGGGATCATACCATAGATAAAGCATTTAGGAGCTGCCTCTGTCCATTAGTAGTACAGGGAGCTGTCCTGGGATAAATTTTCTGTTTCCCATCCATAGTTCCAAGTTCTGCTTGAATGTGAACAGGGATGAGCCTTCTTTTATGTGGCTGGGGAGTCTATTTGAGAGCAGCAGTATCCTCTATGAGATACACATGTCCCTCCAAAGCATTTTGTTGATGTTGCAGAAGAGATAGAGATCTCTAGACTGAGCATTTCTGATGCCATTTGACTTGCTAATGTGCAGTAAATCCATCAGTAATGGGTCAGAGGATGTCTTGTATGCCTATACTAAGTATTTGCTATCTAAAGTATACTTTTCTACTGTATTTTATCTTGAACATTTTTGTAACATTCTTACATTATGCCGTTTTAATTATTGCCATTATTGTTAATGGTCATTACAGAATTAAGGAGAAGTCCACGTGTAACCTTAACCCCCTCCTTTTCCCTTTCTACATCTTTTCCAATACAGGTAAGAATGGTACAGCCTGTAAGTTGCCAGCACAGTGCTATCAGGGACTCATTTACCTGTTTGTTTAATAATATGCTGGCTATCTGCAGAGGGTTCGTATTGTTTCCTTCATTGCATGCTCTTTTTAATTCCAAATGGGGAAAGTAATACATCTGGTAAGATTATAGTAAATGATTCCTTCCTAACATTCTCCATAAATTCTGTCGTAGGAACAGCAGGCAAATTCACTGTTCTCTCTTTAACTTGTCTGTATTTTGAAAATAGCTGCATTTGTCTTTAGTTAGTGTTGGATTATCAAAAAAATTGCAGTAATACTACAGAACCACCAAGATTTGTTTTTGTAGGAGTCCTGTGACAAGTTAATAGTTGCATGGCATGGACATCTAATTGAATATCTGATTTGTTTTTCAGCCAGAAAATATAATGTTGTTAGACAAGAATGTGGCAATCCCGCATATAAAGATTATTGACTTTGGATTGGCCCACCACATTGAGGATGGAGTTGAATTTAGGAATATATTTGGCACACCAGAATTTGTTGGTGAGTATTTTAAGTGAGCTTCTTAAATTGTGAGTTTTGTATTTTCTGTGCACTAAAACCATGAAATGCTATGTTAATCAGCAGTACAGTAATGATCTACAGTTTCATCAGTGCTTCTCCGCACGACAGCCAGTGTACATACGCAATATACATTCCCATGTGCATACTTTAACTGGAATAAGTGCAAAATATGCTTTTCACTTTATTGCAGCTTGATTTATCCCAACCACTTCTAGCTACATACCTTGAAATTGTAATTTCTTATGTTTAGCACAAAAATTAGTTTATAGATTGCTGTAATATGTAATTCGGTGTGCAGAATAACTTGAACACACAAGATGTGGAAAAAAGAACAGAATGATAATGGTGGAAAGCAGTGATGGGGGAAACAATACAGCAGTAATGACAGGAAGCAGTGATTAGAAGATTATAAAACTTCCGTAGTCATTCTTATAATCTTTTATCTTAGATGAGTAGATTTCAAAGTCAGGTGCATTTTCAGTTTGCCTTGTGCATATTACCATAAAATCAGAATGCAAATGAATTTTTACTTTTCATTCTTTGGGCGAGACTAAACCTTGGTTTTGGCAGTTGTGAATGTTATAAGTATTCTGCTGTTGCCATACACTTGAAAATTATTACTTTGGTAGTTGCTGTAGTCCTAATATGTATCAAGTCCAACAAAACCTCTTCTGTCAAAGCTGAAGTAGTTGATGTGCCAGAAAGGTTTAGTTGGCCTGAGAACTATCACTGTGTTTTGTAATATTGTTAATTTATTTATAGTATAGTTCAGTGAGTCATGGTTCCATGGAAAATCTGCTTAGTGAAACTGAGGAAGAAACTCAAAAACAAAAGCCCTGTGTGAGGTGGGGTGGCTTTGCTCCCTGCACCCACTTAATTAATATGAAATATTTCATAGTTAGCCAACCTCATGGTAGATTAAAATGTTTTTCTGATTCAGTCTGTTAAAGAGCTATCCCTCACTGAACCAATGATTACTGTTGATTTATGCCATCTGAAGTATTTCTTAAGTTTTGAATATTTGAAGGAGACTACTGAACCCAGTCTGTAAGGAGTTCAGGGTTAAAAATGTTTAAGAAAACGTATGTTTATGCATTGGCAATCAGCTGTAGCCAAGCTCAAACTGAAGGGCATAGTCCTGTTGAGAGGCTTCACTCTACTATTGTCCTTCTTAAAACAGGAAGAGTCTTTTTCCAACCCTAACAGCCGTAGGTCAATCATTGTCATTCCTAGTGACTGCAAAATGTATGAGTTAATGTACTAGCCATCTGAAAAGAGTAAGACATCCCCAGTGTTGTGCATCCTGGTCTAGCCTGTTTCATGAAAGAATAAGTTACTAAGGAACATTCAAGAACAACGTCGGGATTAACTCAGTGGACAGACCTGCAGAATGTTATTTTACTCACTGCTTGTTTAGGTGTAAAATGGCATTTGATTTCCTTAAATATTACTTGACATGACAAGTAGTCAGAAAAATCTGGCCTGTCAGAATTACCCAAATCTGCAGTGCATCTGTTTTGAAAGGGCCTGTGCACCATGGTCATAGTTAATGGACGTCAGTCAGATCTCCTTTCTTTGGGCAGAGGTATAAAGACAGGGATAGTTCCTTTGTATGACTTTTTTATGGCAGTTTAACTGCTAGCAGCATTAGCTGAACAAAGCAGTCAAGAACTATGGATTATAGTGGATGAATTCTGTACGTAAAGGCAGTGTTACCTGCAGGTGACTGCATGCTCAGTACTGTGTCATGGTTCTGTGGTTTGGTTCTAAGCTAGGGTGGCACCTGTAAAGAGATTACATGTCCTGTGTCTGTGTTGGTTACTCATCGAAACGATATGGTGAAAAGTGAACTGGTAGCACGTCAGGCTCTGTACGTATGTAAGCGTGCAAGTCTTTCAATGAGCAGGCATCCCATCCAGGGCTGGTTTCATACCTTATACTAATTGCTTGCTGAGGTATGATGAAATGCCTCCCAGAACCCCAAATAGGATAACATGGTATTACAAATAATTGAATTTAATAATGTGTGTTCATCATGAGCCACTTCAAATTTGTTGCCTTTACTTATATGTTTCTCTTATGTCTCTGCCATGAAAATAAATGCAGCTAAATTGGAAACACTCCTGCTAAAGCACTCCGCTCAGTTGTGTTGTAGTTTCATCCAAAGGACATCCATTAGCAGGATGGAAGAGTGATATATTTGGTGGCATAATTTATACCTGAAGTTTTAAGAACTTTCAGGATCAGCTTTGCCTTACTACATAAATCCTTTGATCTTGATTTTGCTTAATGGGATTGCCTATGTATTGACTTTATTTGTTAGAATCTTTCTTTCTGGGGTTATTTATAGATTGAAATAAGTCCTCATAACCCATTTTACTCCATGGATTTTCAAATATTAGCCCTGCATTAACCAGTATATAAGACACTTTAAGGATCCCAGAATTTGTCGTGAAGACCTAAAAAAAGCAAACCACCAAAGAGGATTTGGGAGTGCCACGCTTTCTGTACATGTGCATTAATAAAATCTAGCTGCATAAGCAAAGCATCAAATTTATCCTTGTATTTACTTAACATAATATAATCAGGTGTCTGTAACAAAAGGATAGAGTAGGTTCTGGCATTCCATAAACATGCATCTGTAAAGCTGTCTCTCATCTTGGTGGGAGAGAAGGTTGCCAATCCGAAAGTGTATTTGGGACAATGACAGATGTCAAGCATGGGGACAAAAATGGTTTTGGTAAGCTAGATTAATAAATGTTGTCTCCTATAAATAGTTGCTTGCCATTAACCCATTGTTGAGCTGCTCATTGCCACTTGCTTGAAACTACAAGTGATTTACTTTGCACTAGCCAGATCCTGTAAACTCCTAACATAGACCACCCAGAACGTAACTCTAACTGTAAAACCAACTCTAAAGCTCAGACTTGCTCCCTAACCCTAAGCTCAAACCTTGCTTTTAACCCTAACTATAAAACTCCTATTCATTCTGCATCCCTTATCACAAGCCCTCACTCTAAACCGAGATTCCTTGATTGCTCCCTAAATCTGTTACATGTGGTTGAGAGATAAACTCAATTTTTTTGTATACATAACTCTGTAAATTATTGGTCTCATTCCAAAAATGTCATATTGCTATTTAGCACTGAGCTAGAAGGATGCTCTTCTTTCTCAGAGTTTATTACAGTACTTGTCTCAGAACTACCTAATTTTCTGTACTGAATTCCCCACACTAATCAAAGCAATCCAGGTAAATAATTCATTTTAATTTCTATGTGGACTTCACCCTCAGTTCTTCCTAATCATTATTCTAAAAGTGTATTAGTTCTGGTTTAAACACTTCGGCCACGGGCCAGTTATTTTACATTAAGAAGGTGTGGTCTGCACTCTTGTGGGAGGAGAGGGTGGATTCTGCTCTGCTGAGCTGGGAGTTTCTGGTTAAAGGCTTATTTATTGTGCCTGCTTATTTGAACTGTTTCTTTCTGAAATTGCTACTCTTTGTTTGATGTAGCATAGACTAAATTCAGATATGCTGAATCTAGCTTTTTTGTATAACTTGAGCACTAATCCACGCTATCTTTTTTTGGAGAAGGTTCCCCTGCGCCCTAGTGACAGGAGTGTGCAGTTAGAACTTGTCTGATCAAAGACTGCTGGAACGGGGCTCAGATTTTAGCTTTTTATTGGTTAATTGGTTCATTTGTTTAAATCATTTTGCTCATTTGCTTCTGTTATATTAAAAAAAATACATTTTATAAATCGCCGCTTAAGCGCCATAAAGTCTGCTCTTCAAATTTTCCCTTAGAACTAGCCAGTTTTTTTTTAGTTTTAGCACTCTAATCTGTTTCTTTGAGCTCAGCACTTGTTCAGAACTCATTGTAAGCACTAAATAAGTTACATATTACTACAGCACTCAGCTTCCTCACTTGTCTAGAGGAAAACAGTTTTTAGTACTTAATAAATAAGCACCTATCCAGGCATGTCTGAGGGTCAGCTCCCAGTGTTTTCTCCTGTCTACCTGATGAATCTGGGCATCTTGGGGCAATGCACCAATTGCCTCATGTACACAGACAACCCTCTCCTCCTAACACCCAACACTACAACCTGTGAGAGATGCACTTATATAGCCAAACTGGAAGCAAAGCTCTCTTCACCCAAGACTGGACTAGACAGTCAAGATGAGAAGCTAAACACTTGCACCACACCACACTCATCACATAGTCCCTCAAAACCTACACCACCAAAACACACACATAGAAGCACAAAACACACACCTACATTCACTGAGGCTCTCAATAAAAATCTGCTGAAGCAACAGAGACCTCCAAAGCAGAAACGCAAGCAACCTCCACCCGCCCAACACAAATGACACATAGCCCAGTAACTCAGTGTGCCACTCAACCACAGCCCATAAGGCATAACAACATACCCAACACTTTAGTCATAAGTGACTCTGTAGTCAGGCACACTGATGTTCCACTCACCAGGCTAAACAAGGAGAAATTTAATGTCAGCTGCCTGTCAGGTGCCAGGATCCACCACATAACACACGCACTCAGGTCACTCTACAACAAGTACAAGTATGACTCTGTCATTGTCCATGTTGGTGTGAATGGCCTGAGATGTACCTCCCTGGACTACATGAAAAGAGACATGGAGGAACTCTCCGATCTTGTAGCCCAGGTAGGTATGACCCTAGCCCTGAGTAGCATCCTGCCATCACCCAGAATGATACCACAGTACAAGGACAAAATGATTGACTTCAACAGTTGGCTAAGCTTCTGGTGTCATTCTAAGGGGATCCAGTATCTGTCTGCCTGGGATGACATGATCGACAGACCACAATGCTTTGTTATAGGAACCAAGAAGCAACTTCTCCAAGCACCAGTAAACACAATCCAATTTATTGAGCACTGTCGTCAGCATCAATCCGCTGCCTGCACCTGTCACCCTTGGGATTCCTGATACTGGCTGAGGCTCTTGCCACCCCTATAGTGCCTTTTTTAGGCAAGGTTCAAATGACAAATTCACCACCGTAACGGGTGCAAGCAAGCAAAATCTGAGGGTAATGCTACTCAGTGCTAGAAGTCTAAACCTCAGAATGCATTCACTCAAGGCACTCCTTAAAATGGAGAACATCGACACCTGTGCAGTGACAGAGACCTGGTTCAAGGCTCCAGAGAGCATCCCTGCATTACCAGGCTATAATTCATACCACACCTTTCGGCCACCTAACTTGGACTGAAACACTAAAGGCGGAGGCATGTCCATATTCATTAAGGATATCCACACCTCCATGCTAGTTGCTCAGCATAATGCATCCGAGATTATCCAAGTGCAACTAACTCTGGGCAAGACTGCATTCCAAACTGTAACTTGCTACAGATCCCCCACCATGCCCCAGGTTTCCCACTTCTCATTTCTTGATACCCTGGAAAATATTAGGGTAAAACCGAACACCCTAATAATGGGCGATTTCAACCACCACAACATTAACTGGGAAAACTATGTCCCAACTATTTTGCTCAACGTTTTCTGGAAGTCAGAAATTCCAATGCCTTGGATCAACCTATCCACACCCCCTCCAGGGGCAGCAATATCCTAGACCTGATCATTACCAACATGGGAGACCGATGTTCCACAACAGAGGTCAGTTTCTCATTGGTCAGATCCGACCACAAGCTAATCACCCTAGACATCCACATCCCGCCCCCACCCTCCATTAGGGAAACCACTGTAAAATATTTCTCCAAAGCCAACTTCACGCTTCTTAAGACAGAAGTGGCAAACTTCACGACACCTATGCAGACAGACAATAGAGGTATGACTGCTGAATCCTACACAAATGCACTTTATAAGCACTTACACGAGTGCATGGATCATGCTATCCCTAACAGAACCAAGATGCTATCCTTCAAAAAAAGGAAGCCAATCTGGTGGTCCCCTGCCATAAGCAAACTGTACAACAGAAGAAAGAAACTGTTGCAAAAAAAGAGTAAAATCCAATGATTGGAGGAACTCCCTGGTCAGCCTCAGTAAGAAGCTGAGATCCCTCATAAAATCCTCCAAAGCTAGTTACAAAAACAAAATTGCCACCGATTCTAAAGACAACCACAAAGCATTCTATAGCTATGTCAAGAATCTCTATGGCAACACTCAGATCAGCTCTGAGTTGCAGCACAATGGCACTAAATATACAGAACCAACTGATATTGCCAACATCCTGGCAGATAGGTTCAGTGCTAACTTTACCCCCCTTTCACCCCCTAAAGGGCCCATCTCTGTACCGGAAGAATGCAAAGTTCCTATAATCATGGCTGCAGAGGTAAAAACCACACTCTCCAAAGCCAAGAACACAGCATCCATGGGACCTGGTAACATCCCAGGCTGTGTTCTACACAAAGTACAGAATGAACTGGCACCCTACCTAAGCATCATGTTCAGTCAAAGCCTCACCTCAGGCTTTGTGCCCACTGAGTGGTGCACAGCGATGGTTATCCTACTCCACAAGGGGGGAGCCACCACAGACCCCAGGAACTACCACCCCATTAGCCTAATGAGCCTGGTCTGCAAGGTCATGGAATGTATCATCATGGAATCTATAAACAAAGACATTGGTAATCTGCAAACTCTGGACCCCACCCAGTTCGGGTTTGTAAAAGGAAGATCATGTCTCCTAAACCAGATAGACTTCTTTGAAGCAGTCACCAAAGCCGTGGACGAGGGTAAGGTGGTTCACACAGCCTATGTAGATCTCTCCAAGGTTTTTGACACCATCCCCCACTCTGGAATTATAGATAAACTCACTAAACTAGGTATAAATCAATATGTCACAAAATGGGTTGCCAACTGGCTCACTGACAGAACCCACATTGTAAAAGTAGCAGATTCCAAATCCGACTTCAGACCAGTAGCAAGTAGAGTACCACAGGGTTCAGTCCTGGGTCCTCTCCTGTTTGGTATCTATGTTTCTGAAGTACAGGCTAACACAGGAGGTCTTTGACTAACAAAGTTCGCAGATGACTGCAACTAGGAGCCATAATCAAAACTCCTAACAATGTGGACATCCTACAAAAGGGCCTCACTGAGACAGATGACTGGTGTCAAAACCATGGCCTCAAGCTCAGTGCCAAAAAGTGCATTGTCATCCCCTTTGGTAAAAACTCTGTACCCATAAGCTACCACATAGGTGGTAGTCTAATTAACACCGAAAGTGTGATAAGAGACCTTGGGACACAGGTGGACAGTAGTCTCTCCTTTGATAATCACATTGCCACAGTAGTCATGAAATCCTTCTACATGGCACACCTCATCACAAAAGGTTTCTCATCCAGGAAAAAAGAGGTCATTGTTCCCCTCTACTCGTCACTCATGACCCATTATATAGTACAACACCTTTTTTGGTATGTACCTCACAAGACATCTACAACAATTGGAAAGGCTGCAGAAATACCTCACAAAGAGGATTACCGGCCTCTAACATATGCCCTACGTAGACTATCTCAAAAAATCCAGCTTTACTCTGTCACTTATCACCTACTCAGAGGCAATCTCTGCCTAACATACAAAGCTATGTCAAACCCAGAGCTGTTGGACATGCTCTATTTAAAGAAATCCCAATCCCTCCGAGCTACACGCTCTACAGACCTAAACCTTGTAACCACAATAAACAGAACATGCTGGCAGGATAGATTCCTGTCCCAGAGACTTCCCATACCCTGGAACAAACTACCTCTCTATATCAAACAATCTTGATGATTGGATGGAAAATAGGAAATTCATCCCGGGGATCACCTCTGTGCCTCTGCTCAACAGTGGTACAGAAAAATATCTTGGGTGGCAAAAGCTAGGGTACCTTTTTGGTTAGGCTTATATAGGCCCTAGGGCCAGTAGCCTAGTACCTACCTATGTACCTATGAATCTTATGGAAGAGGGTAAACTAGTACTACCCTACTGTTATAGAGATATGGATGCAAAAAATTATTTTCATATATTTGGCAGTGTCCAGGGTGGAGGTTTGGTGGACTGTTTCTATGAAATATGCGACACTGAGTTATTACTACAGACTTCTGTAGGACTTCTTAGCATGAGTAGAGGAAGACAAAGTTGGAACAGTGAAGTGGCATTGTTTGGCATTAGAGAAGGTTTTCATACACTGCGGTGGGTCTTTATATTCTGGAAGTTAGATGAAGCTGGATGAAACTTTCGCACATGAGTGGGATGTCAGTACTGCATGATGAATGAAAGCTAAAACTGGAGTCACTAGTGGGCTGTTAGGAGTGGTGGATTTGTTGGGCAGTATCAGATAGGGATTCTCACTCTCACCTTTTTGAATCTCGATGCTGACTGAGATATTAGCACAAAGGGTTTGGAAAAGACCTAATCACTTACAAAAGGAGGAAGGCTGTGAGTCTTCCGTGCTATAAATTTATTTACTGACACCTCTATGGCCTTGTTTACCAACATCACAGAGCACTTAACAAGAGTCATAGGGGAGTTTCAGAAGCTTAAGCTAAAAGAGTTATGGCCTAAGAAGCCAGCTGTAGTTCCTTTGAAGAAGGCAAGGTTGGAAAACCGACACATTACACACTGCAAAGAAGTTGAGGGATTACCTAGGGTTAAAGGTCTATGTCACAGTGGGACCAACTGATATGATTAACTGGAAGGAGATCTTAGAGAGATTTTCTTTGTTGACTGACAAATGAGCAGGGAAAACAGTTTCACTGTGTAATAATGTGGGTATCATATAGATATGAATCTCCATGTTTTGTATGCATCTGGACATATCTCTACATTAGTGACAGATAAAATGACTGGAAAAGGTTTGTGAGGATGGGAAAAGTAAGACAGATTGGAAGAGTTAGGATGAGGGTAACTGACAACAGGGTGATGGAAAAATGACAGATTACAGTAAATATGTACTCACAGACAATATGGAGAGCTTAGGAAGAGTAGCTGACTCTTCATTACATTGCTGGAAGGTGTAATAGAAAGAACATCAAGGCAGAGAAGGACGTGGCATGAGACAGGTATTGTGGGCATCTTTGAGGGAGGCTGAAAGAATGATGGGAATAAATTAGACTTTGGACACAGTCTGGACCCAGAGGTGAGAGGCAGTAATGAGAGAAAAAGGATGGACGTTACTCGACAGTGGAAAAGGTAAGAACCTAGAGAAACTGCGGGTGCCAGCAATATGCTGGTTCAGGGATGAGGGTAAGGACTGTATACGGCTTAAAAAGATCAGAAGGTGGTGGGAGATATCAAAGAGAGCATAGCTTGGCTATGTGAAGTTGAAGGCGCATGTTAAAGATACACTTTGGAAGACAGTTCCTGGGGGCCAAAAAGAAGACAGGACCAAAATAGGTTGGAGGTGAGGAAAGGTTGATGGGGGTGATCTATAGCAAAGTGTTGGTAGAAATGGCAAAAGAAGACATGCTATACATAAGGACAGCATGAGCTGAGGAAAGCTGGAAGTGTTTAGGGAATGCTTTGTGGGAGATGACATGATAGGTATGCGGGAATCTGAGAAAGATTCGCCCATTATGTGAAAGTGAGACTACTACATTAATGCTCTCTAGCACCAGCTAAAATGAATGGCAGGGAGTGGATCTAATATTTTATGCAGTAGGGAAAAGAGGAAGAGGAATTAAGGAGAACTCATGTATTCTGGGAATGTCAAGTGGACTCTAGGATAAGGTTACAGTCTGCCAGTTTAGCACAGAGGATTAAGGCTAGAAGCTGCTAACATACTTCACCCCTACCATGTAGTTTAATTACCTCAGCTTCCATTGTCCAGTGTGTGCTTCTCAGACAATAGAGGTACGACTGCTGAATCCTCCACAGATGCACTTTATAAGCACTTGCACGAGTGCATGGGTCATGCAATCCCTAACAGAACAAAGATGCTGTCCTCCAAAAAAAGGAAGCCAATCTGGTGGTCCCCTGCTGTAAACAAACTCTACAACAGAAGAAAGAAACTGTTGCAAAAAAGAGTAAAATCCCATGATTGGAGGAACTCTGTGGTTAGCCTTAGTAAGAAGCTGAAATCCCTCATAAAATCCTCCCAAGCTAGTTACGAAAACAAAATCACCACTGATTCTAAAGACAACCACAAAGCATTCTGTAGCTATGTCAAGAATCTCAATGGCAACACTCAGATCTGCTCTGAGTTACAGCACAATGGCATTAAATATACAGAACCAACGGATATTGCCAACATCCTGGCAGATGGGTTCAGTGCTAACTTTACCCCCCTCTCACCCCCTAAAGGGCCCATCTCTATACCAGAAGAATGCAAAGTTCCTGTAATCATGGCTGCACAGGTAAAAAACACACTCTCCAAAGCCAAGAACACAGCATCCATGGGACCTGACAACATCTCAGGCTGCATTCTACAAGAACTACAGAATGAACTGGCACCCCACCTAAGTACCATGTTCAGTCATTGCCTCATCTCAGGCTCTGTGCCCACTGAATGGCACACAGCAATGGTTATCCCTGTCCACAAAGGGGGAACCACCACAGACCCCGGGAATTACTGCCCCATTAGCCTGATGAGTCTGGTCTGCAAGGCTATGGTACGTATCATCATGGAACATATAAACAATGACATTGGTAATCTCCAAACTCTGGACCCTACCCAGTTCGGGTTTGTAAAAGGCAGATCATGTCTCCTAAACCTGATAGACTTCTTTGAAGAGGTCACCAAAGCCATAGGTGAGGGTAAGGTGGTTCACACAACCTGTCTAGATCTCGCCAAGGCTTTTGACACCATCCCCCACTCTAGAATTATAGATAAACTCACTAAACTAGGTATAAATCCTTATGTCACAAGATGGGTTGCCAACTGGCTCCCTGACAGAACCCACACTGTGAAAGTAATAGACTCCAAATCCAACTTCAGACCAGTGACAAGTGGAGTACTACAGGGTTCAGCCCTGGGTCCTCTCCTGTTTGGTATGTACTTCACTGAAGAAGAGGCTAACACAGAAGGTCTTTGGCTAATGAAGTTCACAAATGACTGCAAACTAGGAGCCATAATCAAAACTCCTAATGATGTGGATATCCTACAAAAGGGCCTCACTGAGACAGATGCCTGGTGTCAAAACCATGGCCTCAAGCTCAGTGCCAAAAAGTGCATTGTCATCCCTTTTGGCAACAACTCTGTACCCATGAACTACCACATAGGCGGTAGTCTACTTAACACTGAAAGTGTGATGAGACCTTAGGACAGAGGTGGACAGTGGTCTCTCCTTTGATAATCACATCACCACAGTAGTCAGGAAATCCTTCTACGTGACACACCTCATCACAAAAGGTTTCTCATCCAGGAAAAAAGAGGTCATTGTTCCCCCCTACTCGTCACTCATTAGACCCATTATAGAGTACAACGCCCCTTTTGGTATGTACCTCACAAGACATCTACAACAACTGGAAAGGTCACAGAAATACCTCACAAAGATGATTACCGGCCTCAAACAGATGCCCTTACGCAGACCGTCTCAAAAAACTCCAGCTTTACTGCATCGCATATCGCCTACTCAGAGGCGATCTCTGCCTAACATACAAAGCTATGTCAAGCCCAGAGCTGTTGGACATGCTCTATGTAAAGAAATCCCAATCTCTCCAAGCTACACGCTCTAGGGACCTAAACCTTGTCACCACAATAAACAGAACATACTGGAGGGATAGATTCCTGTCCCAGAGACTTCCCATACTCTGGAACAAACTACCTGTCTATATCAAACAAAGCTCCTCATTAGCACTCTTCAAAAAAAATCTTGATGATTGGATGGGAGATAGGAAATTCACCTGTGAGATCACTTCTATGGCTCTGCTCGACGGGGGCACAGGAAAATAATTTTCTTTGGTAACAAAAGCCCAGGTACCGTTTGGCTAGGCTTATATAGGCCCTAGGGCCAATAGCCCAGTACCCACCTATGAACCTATGAATGAAAAAATATGGCTGGATGATTTCTGGCACAGCTGTACACAAAGGTAGTGCAAGACAGTCGGGATCTTTATGAGATTCCAGGGGATAAATGCAATTCCCAAATTTGTGTATCCCATTCACATTATTTTAAACCTAAGGGATTTTGATAAAATGCTGCCAGTAGTTAATTTCTATTAATTTTTTTTTCAGTTGTGCAGTTTCTGTTAAAAAATAGTTTGGGGGGAGATATCAAATGACATATTCCCTGATGAAGAAAGTAAATGTGTCAGTATGCCTGATGTGTACAGCATTCATCAAACAATCACTATTATATATGGCAATGAAAGTATCCACTAACATGCATTTGACTTATTGACTAACATCCTGAGGCATAAATTCACATAACGGGACTTGAACAAGAGCTTTGTCTAACAGCTTAAATTGCCATATTTATAGCACACTCTCTCATAGACTCACTATCTTATTTAAACTGTATGTCTTTGCTGATGTTATAATTAAAAAAATTGCCCATTCGGAATACACTGATTAACATAAATCATATGACATCTAATGTAATGTAAAATATGTTTTATCTGTATTTTTTGTAATATATTATGTAATTCCCTCCTAGAAGAAATAATAAAACATCAAGCAAACATGTGAAATCAATCAAATATCAAAATCACAAAATTCAGTGATGTATACAGACCCTTGCCATACTGAAGTACCTAATTAGTAATTGTATTTTTTAATTACAAATACTGAATCATAGCTCATGGGCATAGGTGCTGATGCAGGTTATCACTAATTTGGACTGTAACTTTGATTTTGACAATAAAATGTCATGTCACGACACGGTATCTGTTCTTATCACTGTTCTAGTTTGTTATGCAGTGTATCGCAACAGGAATTTTTAACTAGTACTTTGACTAATGATAAAACTCATATAAGGTCTCATGATATAAATGAGGCACATAGTGGATACAATAAAAAGTTGGAGGGGGGTGTTGTTGTACGGCTTAAAGCAGCAAATTAAATAAGTAAACAAAGAGGAGGAAAAGCACTGTGTATCACACTGGGGGCTAGAAATGGCAAACTAATCCACAAAATAGTTATATAAAGAATATATGTATTTTTTATGGTGAGGCAAAAGATGAAAAAATGACAGAGTATGTCCTTAAAATAGAAGACCAAATGGTGTTTTTTTTTTTGCTTTGTTTTGGGGGGGGACTTTAGTATACAATGTGTTAATTGGAATGCCTCAGCTGAAGCTAAGTCTAAAAACAAAAGCATTCTAGACAGATACCCTGCAGGCATGAAGGTTTCTGATATCTAACATTAGAGCCTACTTTGGACTTGATTTTTTCATATGAAAGAGAAAGGATAAGATCTCTGATATTAGTGAAGTAACCGTTTAGGAATAGGTGATGGACAAACATTGTGGTTGACAATCTTCTTAACTACTGAGTCATTTTGGACAAAAGGAAGAGTTTTGGAAGCCACGTGTGTATTGCAGAAGGATGAAGCCCTGAATGAAGCTCCAACTGTCTGAGTTCATTTAGTGGACGTGTAATGGAGGAGCCATACAGGGAGGTGTGAGAGTTCATTTACTGGACATGTATAATGGAGGTGCCATACAGGGAAGTGTGAGAGTTTATTTAGTGGACATGTGTAATGGAGGAGCCGTACAGGGAGGTTTGAGAGTTCATTTAGTGGACATGTGTAATGGAGGAGCCGTGCAGGAAGTTGTGAGGGTTCATTTAGTAGACATGTGTAATGGAGGAGCCATACAGGGAGGTATGAGAGTTCATTTAGTGGAAATGTGTAATGGAGGAGCCATACAGGGAGGTGTGAAAGTTTATTTAGTGGACATATGTAATGGAGGAGCATACAGGGAGGTGTGAGAGTTCATTTAATGGACATGTGTAATGGAGGACCCATACAGAGAGGTGTGAGAGCTCATTTAGTTGACATATGTAATGTAGGAGCCATCCAGTGAGGTGTGAGAGTTCATTTAGTGGGCATGTGTAATGGAGGCGCCATCCACGGAGGTGTGAGAATTCATTTAGTGGATGTGTAGTGGAGGAGCCATCCAGGAAAGTGTGAGAGTTCATTTAGTGGACATATGTAATGTAGGAGCCATCCAGTGAGGTGTGAGAGTTCATTTACTGGACATGTATAATGGAGGTGCCATACAGGGAAGTGTGAGAGTTTATTTAGTGGACATGTGTAATGGAGGAGCCGTACAGGGAGGTTTGAGGGTTCATTTAGTGGACATGTGTAATGGAGGAGCCGTGCAGGGAGTTGTGAGGGTTCATTTAGTAGACATGTGTAATGGAGGAGCCATACAGGGAGGTATGAGAGTTCATTTAGTGGAAATGTGTAATGGAGGAGCCATACAGGGAGGTGTGAAAGTTTATTTAGTGGACATATGTAATGGAGGAGCATACAGGGAGGTGTAAGAGTTCATTTAATGGACATGTGTAATGGAGGACCCATACAGAGAGGTGTGAGAGCTCATTTAGTTGACATATGTAATGTAGGAGCCATCCAGTGAGGTGTGAGAGTTCATTTAGTGGGCATGTGTAATGGAGGCGCCATCCACGGAGGTGTGAGAATTCATTTAGTGGATGTGTAGTGGAGGAGCCATCCAGGAAAGTGTGAGAGTTCATTTAGTGGACATATGTAATGGAGGAGCCATCCAGGGAGGTGTGAGAGTTCATTTATTGGACATGTGTAATGGAGGCGCCATCCACGGAGGTGTGAGAGTTCATTTAGTGGATGTGTAGTGGAGGAGCCATCCAGGAAGGTGTGAGAGTTCATTTAGTGGACATGTGCAATGGAGGAGCCATCCAGGGAGGTGTGAGAGTTAATTTAGTGGACATGTGTAATGGAAAAGCCATCCAGGGAGGTGTGAGAGTTCATTTAGTGGACATGTGTAATGGAGGAGCCATCCGGGGGGGGGGGTGTGAGAGTTCATTTAGTGGACATGTGTAATGGAGGAGCCATCCAAGGAAGTGTGAGTGTTCATTTAGTGGACATGTGTAATGGAGGAGCCGTACAGGGAGGTGTGAGAGTATGCTGTGGAAGGCAGCCCACCAACCTGTAAAGACAGGTGTAGCTAAGCACCTCCTCTCTGAAGAGAAATGCTGGCTTGTGTAAGACCAAGGCTGGATTTCTTCCTGCCAAGCAGTATTTTTACATTGAAACCAGGCTGGATACATGAAAACATGTACACTTACATCAGTATTGCAAGACTTGCTGATGCAGTATCCCATTCAGCCACCATTAGGAGCAAAGTAGAGGAAAGCAAAAAAAATAAAAAATCCAAGGCCTGCATAGAAAGGAAGCCTTTTGTGGTCAACTCTTTCCACTTACTGCTATTGCCAGGTAAGAAAGGAAAAAGGGTTCTTTGAGGTGAATCCTCACCATAGAGATGGTGGTCTTCACAAGGTGATGTTGTGTGTTGCTACTGATATACTTAGGAAACAATTAAGCTGATAGATCACTGGAAGATGCTGATGTTTCTACAAATAGATAACCAAAATAAATGTAAAAAAAATGATTTCTGATTTTTAATTTCAAAAGAACAGACTTGGATAAAATCAGAGAGTATCACTAGGAAGTAATAGCAAACATCATTGTAGAGGTTTGGATAATGCAGACAATGGGGATACATAATATCTAAACAAGAGAACGTAACAATACAAACTTTGTAATCCACAGTGTGACACCAGTGAGTGATAAAAACACAGCTTTATTCCAGAATCCAGGTGGAAATGTTCCACAATAAACAATAGGAAAATACCAAGCAACAATTGAGTTAAGCACTTTCATCCCCCGCTAGGGACTTCCTCAGAACTATTCCCAAAAGTTATTCCCAGCATTCTTATAACATTACATTGAAAGGGATCTTACCCTATGTAACACCAAAATGTTATATATATATACAAGGTTAACATGTCAACTCACAATATATCTCAAGAAATACTGAAAACATTTAAAATATATATATATATATATATATATATATATATATGTATATATATATATATATATATATATATATATATATATATGTAATTAAAAATTTAAAAGCATGACTAGGGAACTCCACTATATGTCTACTAAGGGCATTAGAATCTTTTTTGTGTATAATATCTAATGTATGTTCATAGATCCTTGCCCTGAACTTCCTACAAGTTTTCCCCACATAAAAAACTGCACATGAGGTACACTCAGCTTTGTAGTGGTCATAGGTTGAGTTGTACGGATATAAACATGGCTTGAAATAGCAGCTGAATATGCTTATGGGGAGGCGGTAGCACAAGGGTCATTGCTGCTGTTAGTCCTTTTCAGTTCTGGAGTGACACTGCAGTATGTTTGAACAGAAAAGTGTAACTTTTTGTAATGATATAAATGCATGCAAAAAGTTGATACACAAGGGGGTCAGAAAAGATAGGTTCATAGGTGTTTGCTAGGCTAATGACCATTAGGGCCTTTTTAAGCCTAGCCATGCATCCCAAATCTCTGATAGGTTCTGATACCCTTGATAAGTGTAAGCAGGGGGTTGGGAAATTAAACCTTTGCAAGGGTCTGTATTAGAACACCGAACATTCAAAATGTCGAGTGTTCTAATATCGAACCCTACCAATCGAAAATACTAAACATCGAACATTCAGAACAGCGAATTTTTTCCTAGGGAAAACATTTGCTGTTCCAAAACACATACACGCAACACAAGCACACCAAACAAACAGCAATCCACACACATACACCTAAAGTCTTACACCTAACCCTACACTAAACTATACATACACCACTAACTATCCACTTATTTTAACCCAAACCCTAACTCTAAGGTCCGTCACTATTGCGCAGTCACCTCACCTGTGCCCTAACCCTAACTCTCCTAACCCACCTTAACCCTCACGTCCACACAATCGCACACTTACCTGAACCCGACCCGTAACTTTCCAACAGAGCACTGAAAATACCGAAGCAACAGAAACAGACAACCAAATTCTTTCCCTAGAAAAAATTTCAGTTTTCTTGTTCTTCGATATTTTCAGCATTCACTGAAAACGGGTCGATATTAGAACACTCGACATTTTAAATGTTCGGTTTTCTAATATAGACCCCCTTTGCAAGCATGGGCCTGGGAGATGAATCATTTACAGGCTTGCTTGTGTTCATTAGAGACATATGTCCCAAGCCAGGGATGAATTTCCTGTTTTCCATCCAATTGTCCAACTAACAATTGCATTGGGTTAAGGAGGAGCTCTGTTCCACGTTGATGGGAAGCCGCTTCCAGAGAGAGGGCAGTCTCTGGGATACATACCTGTCTGAAAAACTGTTAAAATAGCACTTTGGAAGAAAACACTAAGCTGCCGAGTGTAATTTTTTAATTATTCCACAGTGAACATGGTGCACAGTCCAACAAATACACAGTCAGCAGCTTGGTGTTTTCTTCCAAAGTGCTCTTTTAACAGTTTTTTGGTCATTTTGGTGTTGAGCACTTTAATTCCCATTTTTTTTTTTGGTCTTAGTGATACATACCTGTCTCTCCATCAGGTCCTGTTTATAAAATAGACAAGGTTTAAAAGTTTAAGTCTTTTGAATGTGTCACTCTGGTGCTGCTTGTTTTATGGATATGCAGGCAGTCCACCAGAGTGGGTCTGACAATGCCTTGTATGCCAGGCATAAATCTCCCTTCAACAGCCTTTTAGGTGACAGAATGCAGGGACATGTTACTTACACCCTGTATTCCTTTAGTGAGGAGCCTCTGTGGATGTTCCAGTTGTTGGATATGCCTGGTTAGGTACATACCAAAGGGGGCATTCTACTCAGTGATAGTTCTGATGAATGCCAAATAGAGTGGAACAATGACTTCCCTGGACCTAGATGCCATACCTTTGTTTATAAGTTGCACAACATGGAATAATTTCCTCACTGAAAAGTTATAATGAATGATTACAGTCTTGTTTTACTTACTGATACTGCCAACTGCAGCTTCTGTGTTGGTGCCTACAGATGTCTGTTAGATGTGCTGAATGCTTTAGTGCCTTGTAAAACAAAGTCTGGTTAAACTTTGCAGATTATACCAGTATATTATTAACTTTCTTGTGCAGAACTACTGAGATAACTTGTCTATGCAACAGATGACACGTACAATACTGTGCAGTTTACAACATTTACTGTTTCAGGTTTTTTTTGTCGTACAGCATGAAGGATCTTCAGTGCTCAGATCTAACATCATTCAATTTTTATGAAGCACTGAACATTCAGCTTCTTCTTCTTCTTTCGGCTTTTCCCGGTTAGGGGTCGCCACAGCGGATCACCTGTCCGCTTATGATTGGCAGTGGAGTTTTACAGTGCCAAGTTGCCAGCCTGGTGCCCAACCTTCCCCAGAAGGCACACACATGCACAGACTCCCACCTAGGGCCAATTTAGAATGTCCAATGCACCTAGAGCATGTCTTTGGGATGTGGGAGGAAACCGGAGCACCCGGAGCAAACACTGAACATTCAGCTAAATGTCTTTTTTAAGGAGTTATCCTTATTAACATTTTTCTCAAGCTGTAACAGAACCTGAACATTCATGTTACATTTACAGATGAATGCAGTTTTATTTATTTATTTGATTTTTAACTGAGAATAGTTTAACCCTTTAATATATGTATGCCGGCAAACAGAAATGTAGGCATTTAACTGACTATATCATGCTACATATATTCTAGCAAACAGAAATGTATATGCATCTAACTAGCAAACAGAAGTACACATGAATTTATAAATTTCTAAATATATATCTATTGTAGACATGTAATGGTCAAAGGTTAGATTACTGTCTATGTATGTCCCCAACTCTCTATGGCTACCGGGTCAACTCTTAGGGATGTGTTGTCAGTGTGATAATTACCAGGGGTGGATGACTTCCCAAAGGATACTGTTATGCATTTCTTGGGATTTAGATTTAGTCCATGGCTGTGACACCAGTTGTTTGTTTGTGTCAACCCTTACTGGAGTACATCTGTGTCAGTGGGTGATCCAGTGACAGCAATCATCTGCAAATTTAGTCAGCCAGAGGCCATTGGCATTGGCCATGACTTCAGATATAAGGAGGCTTAGAAAGTTGAAATAGTTATCTAAAACCTGACAGCTTAAATTCTGTGCAATAAACTGCAGGCCAAGACATTTTGGAATCACTTTCCTTTAAAAGGGATGTACATTTGAAGAGAAAGTAGTAATAACAGCAGAAATAGAAGGCATCTTGGGGTACTTCTGTTAGATGATCTGATGACAAGCAAGCAGTGTTACAGAGGCAGAGTATTCATGTGCATAGATGAGCTATTGGTAGTAGGTTACTTGTCCTGGGAGAGGTTGGTTTAAAGCACCTTCATCACGTCCTTTTGGTCAAATTTGATTTGCGCAAATGTACTTTAACAAATGCCAGTTGTTCAAATGTCAGTAGTCTGGTTCTCACTCTGTTTTGTGGCTTTGTCATTAGAGTTAGGATTAGGCTAGCAGTAGTATTAAGATTTATGTTGAGATTAGGGAAAGGGTCAGCTATATGTTAGGGTTAGGGGACATGTAGGATATTGTATCTTGTGGGGGGGGCTTTGCCTGTTACAGGAAATAATAATGTGCATGGTTTTGTTATATGCATCTCTACTACTTTGTGTTTTGACAAAATAGTGTATGAAAGTATACTGTAGATTTTCAGTTTTGCTTTTAGGTGTGACTGTATTTCACGAAGGATTTTAAAACCAAGAGGCATCATCAGTATAAAAACAGGGATGTATGTTGCTTGGTCAACTAAGCAAAACATTGAACCACAAGGCACCGAGCAGAAATGCTAGAAAATTAAAATATCAAAATAAATATATCTTAAACTCTTTCTTTGCAGGGGGACTGCAACCCCTGCACCCCACACACCCTAATTATGTATACCAATTCTGAGATAGCACTATAGTGGGGAAAGAATAAATTCCCTTATTCCTGCTGTACTGTCTTGCACAGAAAGAAAGGCCTGTATGTGCAATCAGCTGATTTTTGATAATTTTTATTCTTTTCGACAAATAAAGTTCAATGAAAACAAAGGGCAACCAAAAATCGAAAGTCATTATTCCCCATTGTAGACTGCTAGTAAAACCACTCCTAAGGTGTGTATTTTTAGAAGCTTCATATTTACAGAAATATGGGCCGTTTAAAGCCAGTATTGAGGAGGACATAAAAATGGTGTAGGGGCTTCACCAGAAGCCATATAAGAAAGACTACCAAAACTTAAAATGTACTAACTTGAAGAAAGGAGGTAGAGAACAGGATATGATAGAAACATTTAAATGCCTCAAGAAAACTTGATAAATAACCAAATGAACAAAATTTGAAAAACAGTGAATAGATGAGAAAAAGTGAACACAGCTTAAACATACAAGGCAGAAGGCCCAAGGAGATAAAATAATTAAACAAACTTATTGTACAAATGGTAGCATCAAAAACAGTGAATGAATTCAAAGAAGGCAAAGAACAGACACAAGGCAGTTGTTACATTAGGTACATTAAAAATAAAAAGAAATACGCTGCTGGCTTTTCAGGAACTACAGCTAATCCAGATCGGATAGGAAAGTGGGCAGGCCAGGTGGGCCAGGTACTGCCTGTCTGTGATTATAATCTGTAATCAATAAACTAACAAGATCTGGAGAATGGGACATCTGTGGACTTCAAGAAGCATTTCACAAGCCTTAGATAAGGCATGTTATGAAATCCAGAGAACAAACCCAAGTCCTGTATGCCTCACTTCTGTTTAAAGTGCACCACTAATGCATTGGCTATTCCTACTTCCCAAGCAATTTCATTTTTTAATGAGAGGTCAATGTCCATGTTGATATCTTCAGTTGAAGAAAAATGTGAGCAGAGAGCCAGTCCCCAACCACCTGTTGATGGGAGTGAGACCAGGAAATCTATCTCTACATCCCCACATTTACAGCTGACACTGACTGCTCAACTTAGAAGCCATGGAATAAGGCCTGTGATTCCCCAGTGCATGCCATTGAATTTGACTCCTGTTGTGCAAGGCTTATTGACTTCTTTCTCATCAAAAATAGATCACTCACCATTATAAGTTTTGTGCATCATTCAGGACTCCTCCCACTTACAGGCCTACCAGTTTTTCCCCTTACTAACAAAGAACTACAAGTGCCTATTTGAAGCATGATGGCACACAAGAGTGAAGCTTTTAAGAGGTAGTTTCTGCTTCAGCATGTCTTTTTGTAGACTCAGCACTAGTTCTATCTGATCATATATTAGGTTTGGTGCATATCCTCCAGTGCACACTAAGGTCATGACCTTTCTTGTTTCTTCCAAGCACATTTTTAGAGCTCGATCCTTTCTCGACTGTGGATCACAGGAATTGGAAAGGTTGCTATGAGGAGGCTTATTAGAGTCCTATGTCATAACATAATTCAAAGGATTTAAGACCCTTATGTCTGACACTAATATAGATATTGACTTTTTTTCTTCTTGCAGTATTTTCACCAGCAATAACTACTCATTTGGGAAATGGAGTGGCCAGCTGTTCTTATCACTCAAGAGCAATCTCAGTGCTTAACTGTGATCAACTGAAACCTAATCTTAGCTCATCCCTCCTTTTGAACTTGTTTTTTGAGATGCTGTCTTTCATGCTCCAGATATCCATACTGAGGTTGTTCATCTTTTAAGAAGATGGAGTGGATAACATTCTAGAAGGTACCTTAAGATGTTTTATTTTCTCTGCCTAGTGTATGTCTCAAAGGTCACAGTTCTTAAACTTACTTCCACCAGACACAGAATCTCAAGTCTTTTATTAGTTTGAGAATAGAATTTAATCATGACCCTCTGTGTCTTTGAGGTCCCTTGGCTGTGATATTCATATAGCTGTATATCAGACTAGTGTCTATAGTCAAGGAACTTAGAGCTATAAAAGAAGACTACTAAGTCGTGCTTGTATCATTAGTGTCCTTCTAGCTCAGTGTAATAACAGTGTTACAGAGAGTTTACCTTTCCATCGTTGATCCCAATATGGGCGAAATGGCTTCTGCGAATACCAAAGTGCGAATGTCTCCAACGTCAAATTCCGAATAAGCGAACAACAAAACCTCGCCCATTTTTGACCCATGGTAGCACTGGTGTGATGGTATGGCGCATCCAGAAATGTCAAAATTCGATATATTTTCAACATTTAAAATTTTTTGCGGTTTTGGTTTGCTTAAATGAGTCGATTAAATGGCCGGTCGATCATGTGTGATAAAGGCAAACTGTTACAGAGACATCAGCCAAACCTTCTGCCTGCACTGTCTGTCTGTGTGAAGAGCAGTTTGGTTAAGACTTTCCTGTCTATATGAGGAGTTGTAGCAAAAGCTTCCTGATTTTTTCTTTTTGAGGGGAGATAATCTTTGTAGATTATATTCAAAAGATTGTAAAGTATCTTAAGAGGAGGAAAGAATACTGATTGCTAGAAACAGAAAACTAGATATCAAGGTTGTCATCAACCTCTAGAGCTAACTCAACAAGTAATGTGGAAACAGAAAACTAGATATCAAGGTTGTCATCAATCTCTAGAGCTAACTCAACAATTAATGTGGAAACAGAAAACTAGATCTAGATCAGAGAACTAGAACTAGATATCAAGGTTGTCATCACTCTCTAGAGCTAACTCAAGTAATGTGGAAACAGAAAACTAGATATCAAGGTTGTCATCAATCTCTAGAGTGAACTCAACAAGTAATGTGAAAACAGAAAACGAGATATCAAGTCTGTCATCAATCTCTAGAGCGAACTCAACAAGTAATGTGGAAACAATAAACTAGATGTCAAGGTTGTCATCAATCTGTAGAGCTAACCCAACAAGTAATGTGGAAACAGAAAACTAGATATCAAGGTTGTCATCAATCTCTAGAGTGAACTCAACAAGTAATGTGAAAACAGAAAATGAGATATCAAGTCTGTCATCAATCTCTAGAGCGAACACAACAAGTAATGTGGAAAGAATAAACTAGATGTCAAGGTTGTCATCAATCTGTAGAGCAAACTCAACAAGTAATGTGGAAACAGAAAACTAGATATCAAGGTTGTCATTAATCTGTAGAGCGAACTAAACCAAGTAATGTGGAAACAGAAAACTAGATATCAAGGTTGTCATCAATGTCTAGTGCGAACTCAAGTAATGTGGAAACAGAAAACTAGATATCAAGGTTGTCATCGATCTCTAGAGTGAACTCAACAAGTACAGAAAACTAGATATCAAGGTTGTCATCAATCTCTAAAGCTAACTCAACAAGTAATGTGGAAACAGAAAACTAGATATCAAGGTTATCGTCAATCTCTAGAGCTAACTCAACAAGTAATATGGAAACAGAAAACTAGATAAGGTTGTCATCAATCTCTAGAGCGAACTCAACAAGTAATGTGGAAACAGAAAACTAGATATCAGGGTTGTCATCAATCTCTAGAGTGAACTCAACAAGTAATGTGGAAACAGAAAACTAGATATCAAGGTTGTCATTAATCTGTAGAGCGAACTAAACAAGTAATATGGAAACAGAAAACTAGATATCAAGGTTGTCATCAATCTCTAGAGCTAACTCAGCAAGTAATGTGGAAACAGAAAACTAGATGTCAAGGTTGTCATCAATCTGTAGAGCAAACTCAACAAGTAATGTGGAAACAGAAAACTAGATATCAAGGCTGTCATCAATCTCTAGAGCTAACTCAACAAGTAATGTGGAAACAGAAAACTAGATATCAAGGTTATTGTCAGTCTCTAGAGCTAACTCAACAAGTAATGTGGAAACAGAAAACTAGATATCAAGGTTGTCATCTAGCTCTAGAGGAAATTCAGCAAGTAATGTGGAAACAGAAAACTAGATGTCAAGGTTGTCATCAATCTGTAGAGCAAACTCAACAAGTAATGTGGAAACAGAAAACTAGATATCAAGGTTGTCATCAATCTGTAGAGCAAACTCAACAAGTAATGTGGGAAACAGAAAACTAGATATCAAGGTTGTTATCATTCTCTAGAGCTAACTCAGCAAGTAATGTGGAAACAGAAAACTAGATATAAAGGTTGTCATTAATCTGTGGAGCGAACTCAACAAGTAATGTGGAAACAGAAAATAGATATCAAGGTTGTCATCAATCTCTAGTGTGAATTTAACAAGTAATGTGGAAACAGAAAACTAGATATCAAGGTCATCATCAATCTCTACAGCAATCTCAGCAAGTACAGAAAACTAGATATCAAGGTTGTCATCAATCTCTAGAGCTAACTCAACAAGTAATGTGGAAACAAAAAAATAGATATCAAGGTTATCGTCAATCTCTAGAGCTAACTCAACAAATAATATGGAAACAGAAAACTAGATAAGGTTGTCATCAATCTCTAGAATGAACTCAACAAGTAATGTGGAAACAGAAAACTAGATGCAAGGTTGTCATCAATCTGTAGAGCAAACTCAACAAGTAATTTGGAAACAGAAAACTAGATATCAAGGTTGTCATCAATCTGCAGAGCAAACTCAACAAGTAATGTGGAAACAGAAAACTGGATATCAAGGTTGTCATTAATCTGTAGAGCAAACTCAACAAGTAATGTGGAAACAGAAAACTATATATCAAGGTTGTTGTCAATCTCTAGAGCTAACTCAAAAAGTAATGTGGAAACAAAAAACTAGATATCAAGGTTGTCATCAATCTCTAGAGCTAACTAAATGAGTAATGTGGAAACAGAAAACTAGATATCAAGGTTGTCATCATTCTCTAGAGCTAACTCAAGTAATGTGGAAACAGAAAACTATATATCAAGGTTGTCATTAATCTGTAGAGCGAACTCAACAAGTAATGTGGAAACAGAAAACAAGATATCAAGGTTGTCATCAATCTCTAGAGCGAACTCAACAAGTAATGTGGAAAGAGAAAACTAGATATCAAGGTTGTCATTAATCTGTGGAGCGAACTCAACAAGTAATGTGGAAACAAAAAACTAGATATCAAGGTTGTTGTCAATCTGTAGGGCTAACTCAACAAGTAATGTGGAAACAGAAAACTAGATATCAAGGTTGTCATCAATCTCTAGAGCTAACTCAACAAGTAATGTCAAAAGCTCACTCTTTCAAAAATTGCAACCTTGATATTTTTGCTGGTGTGTTGTGTCCCTCTTCTCCCATTCATCGGGTGCTTTACCCCTTTACTTAATACTAACACCGGGGTCACACTCATTGAGAAGGAGGACATGTTTCAATTTATAGTCTTACTCGATGAGTTGTCTATCAACAAACTTGAATGTTCCTGGTATCAGCAGGCACCTGCTAACATCTTACATGAAGGTCTTATACAGACAAGTGACTGATGATGAAGCCATGGCTTAAGACTCTATGCCAAGAAATACACAATAGTACCTTTTGGAAAGTTAGACACCCAGAGAAACTATCCCATTGATAAAACACCTCTTAAAGTACACACAGTAGCCAGGGATTTGGGGATTCATGTAGATATTAACTTGACGCTCGATCAACATGTATCTAATGTAGTAAGAAAATCATTCTAAGTCACTCAACTAATAAGTAAGGGCAAAGCATCTAGGTCCATGGAGATCATTGTGTCACTGTACTCAACCCTCATCAGACCCACCATTGAGTATATGCTCCCTTTGGTATGTACCTAGCCAGGCACATGCAACAAATAGAACATTTACAGAGGTTCCCCACAAAAGGAATACATGGTATAAGCACAATGTCACATGCAGACTGCCTGAAAGCCCTGTCTTTATACTCTGTATTTCTCTATGTACTATATTCCTTACAAACTACTGACAGGCAATTTATGCCTGACTATAAGAAATTCTTGGATTCTTCTCTGATGGACCTTTTGCATATTCACAAAATGAAGAGCACCAGAACTACTAGATCTAAGGTTTTAAACTTTGCTTATGACTTAAATGCAACATTTTGGTGGGACAAGTATGTATCTCAGGGAATCCCCATTCTCTGGAATAGGTTTTCCTTCTATGTGAAGCAGAGACCATCCCTACTCCCCATTAAACCACAACCTGTACCTCACCCCTGATCTGATGCCTGTATCTCTAATGGAGAAAGGCAGGCATTAAATCATGCCCTAACTAACATGCACCCCTTATAATAACCTCTAAGGTACAATAACTGGAGGGATACATTTGGGTTGCATTGCTAGGCTTATAAAGGCCCCAGTGGTCCTTATCTTAGTATGCACCTATGAACTAGGTCTCCCTTTTTCTGCCCTAGGTCCTTCTACCAAATCCCTAGAGGAGCATAGAGTTTCTCCAAGCCTTTAACAATCCTAATTGTCTTCAATAAGGAATGTGTAAGAGGAAGATTATTAAGGTTTGTCTGTAGACCACTTCTATGGGTTTATTTAATTTTTCTTGTTTATTTATTTGTGACTTCTTAAACTAGGAGAGCAGACTGATCTGGAAGTAATCATTTTAACCATGGTGTGGGCCATAAGCAAAACTGAAATTCAGAAAAAGTAAAAGTGAGATTATATACCAATGTAATAAAATGTAAAGTCACAAGAAATCATCATATTTTGTACATAGCAAACAAGTAAGAGCTAAACACATAGTTACAAAAGTAAGATCCAGATAGTTGCATATTACTATGTGCTTGCAACTAATTATTACACTAAGATCATATTTGTGGACAGCATGCAGTTCTTAATACATTTAACTAAAAAGTTGTCCATAAATTAACTTTCAGGTTTATAACTTTATATCATTGTAGTTTAGTATGCTTTTAAAAGAAATGAGAAGTAGCCAGGATTGTTGAAAAACACCAGGGTAAATTTCCACCTTCTAGAATGTGACCCCTTCAAACATTCCCCAACCCTAACCAATGATTGTTTAACTGAAAAAATAAAATTTTGATAGTATGCAATGACATAATTAACAAATCAGACAGTGGATAACTGTGCATTCTGAAAGCAAATCCACATTTAACAAATTATGTAATTTTAGTAAAGTAAAACCATGCTAAATATGCCAGCATTTTTTATTTAAACTATAGCAAGACATTCTTTCGTGAACGATGTAAACACCACTAGAATTTTTTTTCTTGTTTTCAGTATTGTCAATGCCTATCTGCAAAGAGACAAATCAGAACTATGCTTGTTTATAACAGGTCATATTCTTAAAATCCAAATGACACCAACTTTTTGACTTAGTGCAGAGATTTACCTTGTATTCTGCACCTTCACTGCAGTTCCACTTGACAGAAATCATACACCCATTCTTTGAAGATGTGAAATATAGTGCAGTTTGCATCCTACACATTCTAATAATCATGTAGGCATACTGAGGACCCCTGACATTGAGGAGTTGTAGATGTGAAACAGTTCAGCATTTTTTAATAATTTTTTTCCTGGAAATATATTTGGATGCTCCATTATAAACTGTGTTTATGTTATACTTGTAGATAGATGCAAAAATAATGGAGTAATTGCCTCTGAAAAAAAATAAATTCAAATTTTTGTAACCCAAATCTAATGAATGTTTTCAAACTGTTGTATTTTAATGAATGAAAAAAGCACAAAAGGTTTACTGTGCAACTGTTATAATAAAATCAAAAGACAAAACATAGGTTGTGTCAAATATATTTTTCAAAGTATTTTATAGGTAGTAGAACTTAGAAACTGCCAAATGATAAGTAAAGAGATAGTGTGGATTAGGCCTGATCTATGTAAAAATGTCAGTTTTAAACCCAGCCCCACAGTAAGTGTAATTAAATTGTTGGGAAGAAATATGGGACTTAAACACTGAAGAAGGGCATTAGCCTGAAAGCTTTATGGTTTTACTGTTTTTTAATAAACTACAATAGATCTGCTCAGTGTTTCCAGCAGTTGAAGTTTTTTGTTTTTGATTTCAAAATGAAACTTTCTTAAGCTAAAATAAGTAAATTAAGAAAAAACAGAGCATAAAATCTTTATTCCAATGATTAATTCCTACTTGTTTTTCATTACATTTTTCCTCCTTTAAACATACACCATAACTCGTATCACTCTCCCATAGCTCTTAACTTTTTTTCCTCAAGAATCAGGGACAATTTGAAAATATTACTCTAATTCAATTTTTAAAGTTAGTAGAACAACAGGGTGTGTACCATTAAAGACATTCTAAATAATAGCCAAGTTTGAAACTCTACTGTTTGGCATTATTGAGTGAAATCCATAGTGATCTCCCTGAAAATCTAAATTGTTTGAGGCACAGGAAAAAATTATGAGGCAAACCCATAAAGAGGTGATAACACTCCCCCAGATGATGTCCTCCTTTCAGCCAGTGTAAAGAACAAAAAAAAAGAAAGTTCTCCAAGCCTACCATAGTTACAAAAGTATAGCTGTTATGTTTACGTATAATAGCTCTTTTACTGTCTGAAATACCTTTCAGAAACTGCAGCAAAGAGCTCCACTAGCTTCTTGCTACATGTGATAACACACACACACACACACACACACACACACACACACACACACACACACACACACACACACACACATACACACACGCATATGTATGTGTGCGTGACAAGCAAATAATTTAAGCAATTATCTCAGCAGAGTACTTAAGTGAAAACAAATACTGTACTCACCCAGTGAAATAGATTGCAACACTGACTTACAGGGAATAGTTGGCAGCTCCTCTGTAGTATCAGTCATGTTCCCTAACAGCATGGGACAGGCATCCTTTTTTGCCCCACACTAGCTATGGCTTTGCTTCCTTTTGTGTGTACCAGAGAGTCCAACTTTAATATCAGATGTGCACCCTGGAGCTTCAAAGAGTCATTCATTGCAACTTGTTTACCTGCCTGCATGTCAGAGGATAGATTGCAAGCACATGATGCACAACCTGTGATACCTTCCACTTCTAAGTCAACATTTTATTGCCTGTCTCATCCATAGATGCCAGTAAAACCATTTAATTTGCTTGCAGGCACAGAGTCACTCTGCACTCTGAAGCCCTGGTGAATAAATATCGTTGATCTTTTTACACTTATCACTCACATTTTCTTAGCAGATGTAACAATGTGGGACAACAAGTCATTCACGAAACAGCCTACCTTGAAATACGTTAGTAGCACTAACAAACAGACCGCATAGTTGAATAATTAATAAGAGCCTTTCATAAACTTCATGAGGATCTGACAGAAGACATTAGTAGCATCAAGTGGTCAAGGAATTCCCCCCAAACAGCGCAGAAACAGACTTTAACCACAGAAAAAAGCTGGAGAGCAATGACACTGTCATAACGCAGAGGGGGTAATTGCCTCTGTGAGCATGAAGCCTTGAGACATTTGGAGAGTAGTAGGAGAGGCTCAGAAAAGGCATACCCAAGTGTTAGTCAACTTAATGAACTTAATGAGGTCTGTGTGAAGATCGACCAGTATGCTAAGTGCACACTTATTTATAATTTATGCTTCATGTGTTGCTTTTTATGAAATGACTACTAAACTAAGCCAGTGGGACTAGTGTTCCACGTTCTGTAAGCGCAGGTTTAAGACTAGTGGCATATGCTTGCCCCACAATGGAGAAATCTGAAGTGTGGGTTACTGAGATAGCTTCAAAACTGTAAAGGAAAGGCAGCCATTACATTACTGTGAGTCCTTCACTGAAATGTGAAAGTAAGACTGGATGTCGTGAGAATTCCTAGATATTGTCATTTGCTGTGGTATAGACACAGAATGGGAAGTTCATTAATAATACAGTTTATTTATATCCGGATGAGACCATGACTTTTTCTGACTGAGCCCGAATTGTCTTTATTTGTATTTATTTTATTTCCAGTTGCTTACTAGGAAAGTCTGTCTGGGCATTAGCACTCCTTTTCCACATTGCCAAGGGAGAAGATGTCCACTAGCAGTCATATTCACATAATTAACCTGTAACTGTTGTTAGAGAAATGTTACTTCAGTATACAGATAGTGTCAACTACAAATCAAGTATAGCAACATATGTACACCTTTGTAGTCTTGTGAGCAGCTCAGGAAAGGTAGAACTTCTCGGAAGTGTAGGGAGTGTGTTCTTCTGTTGCTTGCTCCCGCGTTATTGCTCACAAATTGCTGATTGCTACAATGTAAATTATAAAAAATCACATGGAGGGTTTTAGTACCGTTCACATAACGAAAGACGCATTCTTGAGAAGGATTTTGGCAAAGAATAATTTAAAGTACAGTGCCGTACCAGAACCATTACAAGTTCTCATTCGAGCTTGTAGTTGTTTCTGTGCACCAGTACATCAACACAAGCTGTCACTATAGTCTTCCTCACAGGTAGTGCAGTGAATAAATCTTAATTTAATTCCAGAGAAGTGACTCAATTAATCATGAGACATTAACTCAGTGTGGCAATCTTACATGACATGAGTCAGACTGCAGTATTTTCTTACTGATATTGATGTTTTTACCTTAGTCATAAGTAATATAAACTGTAAACTGTTTGTATTTTAAGGCAACACCTGTTGACATTCCATTGCATTAAGATCATCTATTGCTATTTTCAGCTCCAGAAATTGTGAACTATGAACTCCTTGGGCTGCCTGCAGATATGTGGTGAGTTTTATCTTTATATTTTATTTATTTATTTATTTATTTGCTTTTATTCTTACTAAAGATTATGTTGGTTGCCATTTACAAACTCCTGCTAATAGTTAACACCTCAAGGTGTTTAAAGAACTACTAGCTACTGACATAAACCAACATAATCTGTTTGTTATTTTAACAATTATGTTTGAGGCATTTGTAATCACAAAGAGATCCACAGTGAAGTAAATGAAAAATGATCCGTGAACATGCAGATTCAAAAATGAACCCTAATGAAAAGGTTAAAGCAGAAAGCATTCATAATACTAATAAAGTTTAATTAATGTACACGACAGACATTCTTTCTGGTGCATTTCACATAGACACATCTGAGGACATGATGAACGCCAGTTCCTGGAACTTTGAGGCAGAAACCTTTATTCATGAGATGACATTAAAAATCTTAAACTGATCTTTGAGAAGGAAATTTTGCGTTTTATTTGTGATGCTGTACATCTTCTGCAACTCTGCAGAACAGTTTGATACAGTTGACAGCACACTGCTGAGTGTGGAAACCAAACCAAACAATTTTTAACAGCCCTATAGTATTTATAGTGAAAAAAATACAAGTAAAACAGTCCTAAATTACAGGATTACGAAATGCTTACTCATTACAATTCCCCAGTATATAAGTGTGCACGCACACAGACATACACACACACAAAACACTAGGAATTGAATGGATTTTAGCCTTGAATAGTAATATCCTTATTATTTTTCGACAAGTTAAAAAGTCCATGAGTCCAGAAAATTGCTAGCCATATACGAGTGAAGCATGTAGCACTCATGTCACCTCCCAACTCTTAGATAATAAACTACTTTGACATCTTTATTCCTTCAAGCCAGTTTTCCATTAATTTCATAATTGTCTCCCTAACTGTCTGACGTAGCCCTCAGTGAGGCACCATCTCAGATTCCTTAATGAGATCCATAAAAAACACGTCCATTTATTTCCTTTGTCAGTCTCTCCAGAGACCCAGTCATGGAACTGTTTTAAATTAGCTTGGAATGTACTTACCCTTTGTAGACATATGCTGGTATGTACAGTTCAGCTTTGCACCACTACCACCCCTTTGCCCATTCTTTTACACTTCTATTATTTTCCCATAATGGAAATAAATCCAAACGACTTATAGTTTCCTGCTGTTTTTTTTCCTCATTCCTCTGTTATGAATTTGAGCTAGCGTATCTGTTTTCAAACCACAAACAGTCACAGCATACTATGCTAGTATTTAATTATTATTATGAAATTTGAGAGCTTGAAATTTGATAGTTTGAAAACAGTAATGCAGGTTGTCAAGCTAATACTTCAGTCCATTCTGTGATGGAAAATGTTTAGGTGATATTTTCCTGTTCTTTTCTGTCAATTAGTAGTCAATGAATAATGTCCATGAGAGGAAAAAAAATCATCTCTGCTTAGCCCCATTTTCTGAATCAGGGTATAGTCCTGCCTGCGTAATCTGCTGGCTAAATGAGATGCTAGTCTTGGTCAGCAAGGAAATAGACTAGCCATTCCAGCAGCAACGAAGGGGAAACAGATCAGTTTAGATAGCTGATGGAAGGACAAGTCATTTCATACTCCAGAAGTTATCCTTTATTTATAAATTCCTTATCCTGATAGTGAACATCTTTGAAAGTGAATAGCTCTAAACGTTATTTATAAGTCTTTGCTTCTTGACTAAAGTGTAATGCTTTTACATGTGTCTTGGTATGGCAGTGCATTACAGTTTAATGTAAATTGGCAATTAAATTAATAGGACTTCTTCTGTGGCACAGTTCTGTTGAACAGTAGTTCTATACTCCTCCACCATCAAAGTGAGGAAAAACTGAAAGTGTCCATCAGGAAATTTTTAATAGAGCATGTGAAAGCATTTGCAAATGAAGAAAATACTTGTAGTGACATCTGGATGTTTGAGAGGGGAAGGAAAAACAAAAACATAGAAAGGCTTACAAGATCCCAACCAGCAATGGGAGTGTCCCAGAGATAAGTGTAAGTGAGGGAGACTAGGAAATAACACTTAAAAGATGTGTTTTTTTAAAGTTCAAAAGATGAACAATAAATTAAAAGATCATATCATGGAGAATGATAAGCTAGTGACCAATATGAGCTCATTTTGCTACGTACAAATGTAAGGAGAAAGGTTTTTCACAGCTGTGGCACCCAAAAGCACAGTGGCAGTGTGAGGAGGCATGTGCATTTGTAGATCAGTATTATTCAGCTGCCAAAAGGCAAAACAGAGGGGCATTTATTAGTGGATAGCACATTAAATTGCTGTATTCAGCGGTGGTTCCTATAAGGTGCCAAGACTTCCTCCATACCTGAGGAAGATATGGTATCCATCACGGATCCTTAGAGATCACCATCAACAGCCAGTCTGGGACTTAGCCATGTCAATCTACAAGAGGTAGAGGGTCAAGTTTAAACACTTGTCCACCTAAGGTAACTTTGCTTTTTTGTCTTTTCAAAAAGTGTAAGACATTGAAAGAGAGAGTACGCATGATTAGACAGAGACAGCAAAGTAAGGGTAATGGAACAGTGCTATGATGATTTGCAGTCACTCAATAAGGTAAGAAAAATTATGACCTCAGTCATAGTGTATTAGTGATTTACACTGTTAGTAAGTGCCAATAAGCTGTGTGTGTTATAACAAGAGAAAATATAATTCTGCTAAAGGGCAAAAAAAATGCATTAATAAAAGGGAAGGGTGGTTATTTCAAGGGATGGATATGTTGAAAGGTAGAATAATAATGGCTCGTTGGATGTGACAGGAGATATGCTGGTCATAAAGTAACCCTGGTATCTATATACATTCCCCCTAAAAGCTAAACTGAAATTGATAAGAAATCTTGTATCACAAGTGACATTAGTAGGGGATAGAAGTATGACCTTTCAAATGTCTGAACTGAGGGCAATGTGGGGAGTACACTACATTCCAAAGCAGCTAGGGGAGCATGACTGTCACTGAAAATAATGGGTTCATGGGACTTTTGAGGGAAATGAACAAGAGAAGAATATGATTGTTATATATATGTTAGCTTCAAATGAGACAGATGGACTATGATAGATAAAATACTGAAGCAAACACTGATATATACATATAAACGACAATGCCTGATTTTCAAATCATGCATATGTTATTGCAAAGTAAGGGTGTCGGCAATATAGTAATTGGCAGACAGATTGGTGATTTCCAGATTATGTGATGGGAGCTTGCAGTGGTTTGTATTCTGTTCAGGGCCATTAACACAAATGGTGAGAAAGGCTAGACTGAAGGTATATAAATTGGGAAAGTTAGAACTTAAAGTAGCTCTCTATGTGGGCAATGTAATTGACACTTTGGGGTACCCAGTAGAATAGCTGGAGTTGCTAAGTAGCTGGATATATTTGGGAACTTATCTGGACATAAGTAAGTAGAAAGCTGAAGCAAAAGATATACAAAGATTAAGGAACAGGTATCCATGTTTCTGGAATGAACATACATTAAAATATTTAGCTGTTCATATAAGTACTGTGTTAGAACAGCCAGTACAAAAATCATATCAAGTACTAATGTGGGACAATAAAAAGGAATTTACAAAAGTGGAAGAATCTAGAACTAGAATTATACCAGAGAGTGTTGAATTTGCAATGGCATATTATGCTTCATATACTATATTTGGGACAGTCCTTTTAGATTCTCATAGATTCAAATGTGCAGAGTAGGTTGAGGATCTTGGATTTTCAGAGGGGAGGGGCTAAACCCAGAGACTTCTTAGATAGAGAAATGCTGCCGAGGAAGAGAGTAGGACTAGTGGTTCCTGATATTAATTTATAACAGAATGCAAAGCAATTAGCCAACTGGTAAAGTTGTCGATAACCCTCATATGTAGCAAAGTGGAGCAAAGGCTGAATAAAAAGTATGATTGGTTAGAGAAGGTAGATTTGATGGAGGTGAACTCGAGCTAAGATAAAACAAAAAATGGGCCCATTGATTTTAAAGATGATAAGGTGATGGTAGGGCATTTGGCCACAGTGAGTGACTTAAAACAGTAGCACCAATACTTATTACCCACTGGAGCTACAGTTGTGGATGATGAGCATAAAACAGCATCAGGAAGATGTCAGAGTCTAGAAACAGAGGTGAAATTTTGGGAACAGATATATGTGTAGATAGGGTGATAGTTTAGAATGAACTGAGAGAGAAATACTCTGTTCTGGGATTAGACTGTTTGCGTTATCCAGTAATAAGGGTGGAAACAAAAATACCTTCTTAATTAGGGAATGAAAAAATGTGATTGGCCATCTCTAGTGAATTGGTTGATGGAACTTAGGACTGACAGAAGTGTAAACAGATAATACATAGACAGCCTTTATAAAATGTACCAAGAGAGCAGGAAGTGAATTGTTAACAAATGGTCAGAAAATGCAGTAGAATGTTCAGCAAGGAGATAGAGCTTTTAAGTGGAAGAAAGTATGTGGGATGTCATGGAAGGTGATTCAAGTAAGAAAATCTAGAATACTTATCTGGATCCATTTACACAAGTATTTTTATACAGCAGTCAGGCTAAATAAGATGTTTCTGTTGGTAGACGAAGGTTGTTGGAGATGTAGGAAAGGGGAGAGTGAAAATATTATCTTTTGGAGTTGCCAGACATTAGATCAATGCAGGAAATGGGTGTAAGGTTCAATTAAGAAGACTGGCAAACTGACTGGGATATTAACTGAAGAGTTGTTTTTGTTAGGAATTGGGGGGAATAAGGAGGAGTGTTCAAGAACTACAGAAATAATTTGGTAATAGTGCTGATAGATGAAAAAGCAATTACAGAACAAAATAGAAAAGTAGAGTTAGCCAGCAATCGAATAAGTGCAGTGGTTAGCAACACAATTAAATGATAAGGAGGGGAAGCTATCAGGTGGGCAGGCACAAAAAATAAACAGTAGATGGCAACACTGGGTAAATCTCATTGGGTAAGAAGAGGAATGGGGGTGATGTGAAGAGTTGGAAAAAGAAAGTTAACATTTAACCCTGTTAGCAGGGGGTGCTAGCTGCACATAAAAATGTATATTATTGTTCAGTACAGATAAAGAAATAGTTCAACAATTAAATATTTTACTTGGAAAAAATGGTATAAATAATATGTTAAGCTGGCATTCAGAAATGTAAATGTTATAAATAGTTCACAGTAGTTTGATGAAGAAGAAATAACTGACAGTAACATTTTCTGTTGAGTAAGTTAAAAGTTGGAAAAGTTGTGATACCACTAATTGAAATCTGTGTGTGTATAGACAGACTGACCTCTTTCCCTGGATTTAGTTTATGCTGATTTAGCTGTAACTAGTGCTAGTTATATTCGATGTTGCAGAGCCTCGTGATATAGTAACTAAATTTAATGACAACCTTAGAAAAGATAGTCATGTTTTCTTTTTGAATCTATTGCTCATGTTCAAGTATCAGAATGTTTTTGCTATATTAAATTTGTGCTTGATAATTTATCTCTTGGAATGGATAAGCGTAAATATTTAATGCTGTTTACTGCTTCTGATGTCTTTATGTTTAAAATGTGCATATGTTGCAGCTGTTTTACTTTGCACATTCACAGTCACTGAAGTCATGGGTAAAAGACATATAAATCTGTCCTAATAATATCTAGCTTATATGAGGAAACAGCTTTTTCCTGTGGGGTTCTTTTTTATTTTAAAATACACAGTAAAGGTGTTACTTTTTTAAGTGCATAATTTCTACCAGTTTGCAGTTTCTGTTTTGGTCTAAGGACTGTTCTTAAGATTTTTCTGCCAGTGACTAACATTGGATCTCAGCAAAGTATTTGCAAATAATTTTTCTTATCTGGATGATTGTCTACTCGTATCCTATCCAAAGGAACAATTGTAGGAACCCTAAAGGACTGTAAACTCCTTTGTGGATAACGGAATTTACAGTAAATGGAAAAAAAAAATCACCCTCACAACAGAAGCTGTTTCTGGGAGCACTGTTGGATTTTATGTGTAAATGACTTTTCCTGTTTCAAGGAGTGCAGGAGATTTTCATTTTATTTGTTAGCCAGTAAATGAACTGATCCTTCTCAGCAATTTTCAGCCATTACACACCCACAAGTGTAAAGGTGAGTGCAATAAATGTTGGCAGTTAGGAGTAACTAGTCAAACCACCTATTTTGGGATGTTGGAGGAAAGCAGAGCACCTGGAGGGAGTCCTTGTCAGTACAAAGACAGCAAGCAGACACCACAAAGAAATTGACCAAAAGACAGTACTGAATGCCAGACCCTGGAGCTATAAGGCAGACATCATAACAGTAAAGCTATCATACTGCCCAAAATGGTGAATTTGCTGCATTTAGCAGCAACTTAGACTAGGTTGTTAGCCAGACATTTCTCAGCACACGGTCACATTTTAATGAATTACACAGAATGGCAGGTTATATTTGAAAAAGCTTCAGTGTTATTTGTGAAGTTACATAGTCATTCAGATGATTAATGGGATAGAGTATCCCCCTGAATCTTTCATCAATCAGGGATTTGCACAAGTAGTCGTAGTAATCCTGACTGTCTTTTATCTTGAGTTCTGATGGCAAAAAAATGTGTCATACCCAAGCTGATGACGTTCTTCTGTTGTCCTGGTTAATGCAAGGTCTGGGGTCTCCCTCCCCTGTGGGGATGCATATCATTTAAAAGGATATGTTATCAGTGTTCTGTACTTTCAGATTGTTACAAATAAATGTCTCTGCAGTGTGTTCTGAAGGGGTTACAGAGAGGAGCATCATGTCTTACATAAGCAAGGCTGAACACTTTTTACAATTTGTGCAAAACAACCTTGGAAATGTAGAAAATGGCTCTGTCTTTCAGCATCCATCTGACAACTATTCATCTGTTAGGGGGACAAAATATTTCTAGCAGATCAGAACAGTCATTTGCTGAATTTCCTCTATAAGTAGCAAAATAAATTCAGAACTATTTTTCCTTATGGTTTTGAGATGGGGTGTTTCAGGAACGAACCTCTTCATCATCCATCGCAGTGCCTAATTTCAGATTAATTGAGTGCATTGCAACAACAGGCCTGAGTGTTGTTCCAACCCTGTTTCGTCTTTTTTCTGAGAACAGTAAGGCCAATGCTGTAATTCCTAGTATTGCTTTCTTTTGCTCCTTTTTTGTTGTTCATTTGTTAACCAAGTAAACTCATGAGGCACACGTGCCTCTGGTCATGGTTAACTTCAGAGCTTTATCTAGCTTTGTGAATTACTCATACTGCAAGTTAAGGGAAACAAACAGAGGACTATATAATGAAGGTCATTAGCTGCTTATGGTCTTAATCATCTGAATTGAACTCCTAATGTAACTTCTCAAGAAGTTGGGAAACCATACCTTTCCAAATGGAACAGATTTACATGTGATGTAAAGGCTTGCCTAGAGGCCTAGATTATTTGTCTCACTGTCTTGATCTGATGCAATTCTACTTCTTTAAAGGGCACTGCTCCACCTTGTTAGCTGATCTCCGATGAGGATGCACAACAACTGTGTTTTTCAATTGTTAAGTTGTTGTTAAAGGAAGTGCTATATCTTGGACTTCCTAGAATTATACAAGTTCCTTCACCAGATTTATAGTATTTTTCTCTAGAAAAATTGTTGAGGCTTCCTTGAAATTCATTTCCTATGTAACAGCTCTGCTAGTGGAACTCACTTCAGCCTGCTGGGTCTTAGGGCTGCATACCTAATGTTTCCACAGCCTTACATAAAGCTGGGGTCATGTTGCCTTCTACTCAAGCTTTTATCCAAAGGTTATGTCAAGGAACTAATTACAAAATACAGTTTAATTTTGTCTGTTTGCTGTCATCTTCAAAACTCTTTAGCAGGGATCATAGGATCGTAGGAAGTTACTAGGCTAATAGGCCCTGAGGCCCTTACAAGTCTAGCCAAGAATTTGGTCCATGTTTCAAAAAGTCAGCACCCAATGCCCCTTCCCAGCAGGGACACAGGTGGAATCCCAGGGGTGTATTTTCTTTTCCCCATCCAGTTATTCAGATTGCACTTAAAAAGGGTTAATGAGTGCTCTGCTTGACATGGAGAGGGAGTATATTCCACAGAAGGGGGAGTCTCTGGGACACAAATCTGTCATGCCAACAAGTCCTATTGATGTCACAGACCAGGTTGAGGTTGCGCGTGTGGGTTACTCAAGTGGAGCTTGACTTGTAGATATGCAGCAGTCCCATCAAGGCAGGTTCTGATATTGCTTTGTATGCCAGACAGAGGTCACCTCTGAGGAGTCTGTTTGAGACTGAGTAGAGGGACAGGACATTTAGCCTATCTGTGTAGGGTAAATGTTTGTGGTCCTAGATTCTCCTGATGAGGAACCTCTGTGGTCTCTCTAGCTGCTGCATGTTCTTTGTGAGGTACATGCCAAAAGGGGCATTATACTCAATAATGGGTCTTATAAGGGAAGAATACAGGGATGGTATGACCTCCTTGTCCCTGGCTGAGATACCCTTACTAATGAGTTGGGCCATGTAGAAAGCTTTCCGTACAATGGCAATATGGTGGTCAAAAGTCAGTTTGCTATCAACCTGGGTGCCCAAGTCCTTCAAGGCTGATTGCATGCTTAGGACCTTGTTATTAATGTGATAATCTGTGGGGACATCACTCTTCCCAAAGGGGATGATAATGCATTTTTTGGCATTCAGTTTGAGGCCATGTTTCTGGCACCAGTCATTTGCTTGGGTGAGACCCTCTTGTAGGATGCCCACATCACTAGGGGAAGGGGAATTCATGACAGCACCCAACTTGCAGTCATCTGCAAACTTGGTTAGCCATAGCCCACTGGTTTTGGCCTGCACCTCAGAAAAGTATATCCCAAACAACAGAAGCCCCAAGATCAATCCCTGGGGTGCACTGCTCATTACAGGTCTACTGCTTGAAGTGGCTTCCCCTATTTAGACTAAGTGGGTTTTATCAGTGAGCCAGTTTGCTACCCATCTGGTAACATATGGATTGATGCCTAGTTGAGAGAGTTTATGTACTACACCTGAGTGGTGAATAGTGTCAAAGGCTTTGGCCAGGTCAAGGTAGGCAGTGTGCATTGTCTTCTCGTTATCTATTCCCGTTATCCATGGCATTGGTGACTGCCTCAAAGAAGGTGACCAAATTTAACAGGCTTGACCTCCCCTTGATGAAACCAAACTGTGTGGGATTGAGTGTTTGGATGTTGCCAACGTCCTTGTTAATGAGATCCATTAGCCAATGTCCTTGTTAATGAGGTCCATGATAATCCATTCCATGGCCATGCAGATCAGGCTAGTTAGGCTGATGGGTCTATAATTTCTGGGATCGGTGGATGCTCCACCTTTGTGCAAAGGGATGACAGTGGCTGTCCTCCACTCAGCAGGGATGAAGCCGGTACTCAGGCTTTGGTTGAATAGGGTTCCTAATGGTGCTGCAAGTTCCTGCCTGAGTTCATGTAAGATGCAGTCTGGGATGTTATTGGGTCCCATGGAGGCTGTAATTTTTGCCTTTGACAGGTCAGTCATGACCTGCTCCCTAGAGATAAGGGGAGAGGGGCAGGTGCTGGGGATGTCCTGATTTACTAATGGAGGGGGACAGAGGGGTGAAGTTTTCACTGAACCTGTCTGACAGCAGGTTGGCTATATTCTACGGCATTTGTGCATGTAGTGTCCTTGATCACCAGCTCTGAGCAGATCTGAGTGCTTCCTTTGAGATTGTAGACATATGTGAAGTAGGCCTTATGACTGTCTTTAGTAGATGTGGCCAGTTTGGACTCGAAGTTTGCTTTGGAGGGTTTCACTAGTCATCTTATTTGCTTGTTCAGACTAAGGAAAGATTGCTTCCAATTAGGCACCTGCTCCTTCTTGGTCCTGGACAGCAATTTTTTTCCTTTTATTATAGAGTTTATGTCTCAGTTTATTTTGATCATAAGACTGTTTTGGGCATACATTTTCAATATCCAAATATATAAGAAAGTCAAATTATTTGTTTTTTATTACCTGCTATCCAGCTGAGGTCTCTTCCTGTGCACTGCTATCCTCGGGGCAGTACTGGGAGATGTTTCCTTATGCATATCTAGCATTCCACCCATAGAAGCCTGACATACAAGACACCAAAGCTTGGGCTGCAGCATCAGCCTGGTGACATATCCATTCTTTCATGAATATACCAGTCTGGCTACAGTGCTGCATATTGCATGTCGGCACATGCTAGGGCCCTTGCACACAGCATTTTTTTCTTGATTTCCATGAGGTATAGGCTTATAGGACACTCACAAGTCCTGCCATCACCCTTTCTCTGGGATGGACATAATAGCACTGGCCACTGATTACTACCCTCATCTGTCTCTCACAACTTTCTTGCAAACCAGCTCCTATGTTCATACTGAAGCCATGTGGTTCATAGTTAAGGCTTTATCCCTTTACCCCACAAATCCAGTAGAATCAAACTGGATTCAAATGGATGGCAAGCTGTGTTGAATTTTGCTATGACTGAGCAAAAGACTCATTCAAGGACCAGTTAAAGCCCATTGAACCAGAGGTGCTGTGTTCCTTTCTGTGTTTTTAGAGGGGTCTCAACAGGGATATATCTGTGAAGTAGCAATCTGCTCATCCACGAACACTTTCTTTATACGTTACTTTGCTAAAGCCTTCCCCTAAACATTGCTTTTGGGGATCATGTCAATAGATCGACAGCAATCTCAGTGACAGCAAAAACTGCAGGTAAAATTCACCAAAATGACTTCAGTAATACTAGAGTTTTCATTTTTCTATTCTTTTGTAGTATGTATAAGTTCAAGAGTAGGGCAGGGTGTTCGTCCAAATAAGTTCACCGAGAGTAATTTCAGCACTGAGATTCCTGTTGATTTGTTGGCATTAATTCTTGCTTTTGCATGCAGTAATCTGCTAGTCAACCACTAGACTATGAATTACCAGAAAGACAGGAAAAGAAAAAAAATATTCTTGTGTAGATATGTGAGGAACTTTCAAAACTGTAGAGATGTTTTGTTGGTATTGTTGTTTAGTCATTTAGTCGTGTCCAACTGTTCATGATCTCAAGGACTTTAGTACACCAACTCTGTGTGTCAGCAACTTTTTCTTTACATTTTTGCAAATTCATATTCATTTTTTTCAGCAATGCTTTCTTTTCACCTTAGATTCTGCCTCCCCTTCTTTTGCCTTCAATCTTTCTTGTGTCAAAGTCTTCTCTAGTGAATTCTAATTCTCATTATGTGGCCAAAGTATTTGAGATTTTATTTCACTATCAGACCTTCCAGTGAACAGCATTAGCTAATTTTTAGATTCTTCCAATCTATGGAATTCTCAAAAATGTTGTCCAAGATCAGAATTCAAAAGATATCAAATGATATTCCAGCACACAGTTTTACTTAAAATCAAACTCTCACAGATGTTCATACCTCTCATGTCCTAAGATTTAAACATAATGCTATGAATTCGGCCCTCATATTTAGGCCTTATCCTCCTAAACGTGTGACGATCCTCATAAAGTAAGACCTGTGTATGAGTACATACTTTATTCAATGCATAAACCAAGCCTATACAAAGACTGCCTTCCACAAATTAAGTAGGTTTAGTATGTAAAGGTGTTCTACTGTGAAAATGAAATGTTAGCCTTTCTGACTTTCTGCTACATTTGTTGAAAGGCCACTGCCATGATTTTTAATACCTGGAGGTTGAGAGGTATGCAGGCTTATGTTATTACTGGGAAAACCATTGCTTTGACTGTATGAACCTTTCTTGACGTTATGTCTTTGGGCTTTAAAATCTTATCCTGATCTACTTTAGCTTTTCTTGTAAGAAGCAAGTGTATTTTATTCTCAAAGCTGCAGTCTCAATCTGCAAAGATTTTTGTTTTAAGCATTTTTATTGTCTTCACATTTTAAATTGCAGCACGAGCTTGCATACATTAATAGAAAATAAACAATATTAACAGTTTCTGTTATTATCATCATGCCAAATGCAGAGGTCTTCTTTTTAACAATTTTCATTAACTCCAACATTACATAAACTGTGATTTCCTGCCATCCCTTAAATGTCACTCTTCTCCTGAATGCTATTCTGCAACCATCTTGGAGCCCAGGAGAGTAAAATGACAAAATGGAATGGAATTAACTATTTGGATACCTATATTTCCAAAGGGAACAATGTTTTTAGGTCTAGAATATATAGAAAAAATACCTTTAGCAACGCATATTTGCACTTTGGAAGTAGTCGTACACTGGGACGGAAAAAAGTATTGTCAAGGGTCAGGCTAATAGGGTAGCACGTATGACCTCACATTTTGAAGATTTGGGCCCAGAGTCGGAAAAGGTTTCTAATATGTTTCAGGAGAGAGGGTATCCTAGTGGTTTGGTGAATGAGATACTTAGTGATGTGTATGGAAAATGGGGC
>NC_056739.1:1155325388-1155447888 GCF_019279795.1 Protopterus annectens
CACATGTCCAATTTTGGAATGTTGAAAAGGTCAGAATGTCTTAAAAACACACTTCCTGTTGCGAATTCGACCACTTCCTGTTGCGAATTCGACCTTTGTTGACATCCGTAGACTGCAGTTCTATACTGAACATCATGTAATGCATCCCCATGTGGGGGTCTATGCCCCCCACACCTCCTGCAAATTATATATTCCAACTCTGAGATCACACTATAGTGGGGAAAAGGGTGTATTTCCAATCCGCACTGTACCATGATCCCTAGTAATAAGATTGACCACATATGTGTGAATGCACAGTGCATTCTCTGAACCAAAGGCTCACAAACATGAAGGTTTGACAACATGAGATTCAGCCAATAGTAATTCGACATCCCATGTTCGCCGAAACTTCATTCGTTATTTTGATGGTAAACCGATTGTTAATATATCGGGTTTGTGGTTACTGAGAAATGCACTCAGCTGGTAAAATTTGTTGTTGGTACTTTACGTATTAATGAGGGAACAAGTGGTTGTGTTTGTGGGAAAGTAAAGTGTTCACTGGTCAGGTAGTTTGTCAACCAGGTGAGAGAAGATTGGGAGAAGCTGGCAAGGCAAAGTTTAGAGATGAGTAGATAATGTTCAAGAACGTCAAGGATATTGTCTAAGTCAATAAATAGGCTCCAATGAGTTCGCTTTTCTCTATACTTTGGTATATATCTTCACTAGACACATAGATAACAGTTACAGCATTATAAATAGGTCACAAAACATAATAGGCATTAGTAAAATTGAATTAAATTAATCACAGGTGAGAAACTGTAAAAGAAACATTCAAGTATTTTGCATAGAAAAAGGATTTAGGGTATACGATTAAAGTTTTTTTGAGCTGTAGGTTTTTATTTTATTTTTTTTGGAAATTGGTTTAATTATGACAGTTTTTCATTCATCAGGCAAAATACCAGATTTTATGATAAAAATGAATATGATAGCTAGTGGTTTGACATTACCCTCTGCTGCATTCTTTTTGAATTTGGGGAAAAGAGTTGTTAGCAGACTTGTTTAAGGAAGGAAGGTTTGTGAGCAGTTTATACACAAAATGTACCATGATATCAGTAAGTTGGAAGATATAAAGTAGAGGTTATTGGCTGGGAGGTGTCAGAGTAAGGGAGAAGAGGGTTATGGGTAGTGTTGGGAGTAGAAGGGGAATTTTTTATGGCAGCTAGTAAGTGATGTATCTGCAGCATCATAATATCTTTGGCACAAATACATAGTAACAGTGAGAGCAATGTTTTTACTAAGGTAAGAAACAATACAGACAGTGAGTTTATCTATTGAATGCATAGCTCCTGATTGTTGAATACATAGCCAGAAGTGTATCAAAAATTCAAGGTATGTACTGACATAAAACACGTTTAACTCTTTTCCATGTCTGCACATTAATGCTTTAGCTACACAGACAAAGCAAGTCTAAGTACTTGTGTAAAATGCATACATAGCATAACTAGTCGTGTTGTACTAGAGTGGTACATTAGGCCATCTATTCATGTAGTATGGTCCTGAGCTTATTAAGCAGTAGGCAGCTGTACTAACTACCTGTCCTAGACTTCTGTAACAAAGTACAATACAGTCAGACTTCACGAGCTTCTTGGCTGTAAGTATTCATTATTGTGTTTTTGTAAAATTAAGAGTAAGCTAACCTGACCATGCAACTTTATATGTGTAACAACCTAAGCAGATTCCTTGTCCTTTGTAGTATCTCCTCAAACCATTAATTAGAATTGTGTAATAAACTGTTCTCTTTAATTTTTCTCCCCATGCATATGCATTCGAAACTAGCAGAGGCGACAACTTGCTTTTTGCGCCATTGTTTGAATTGGGGCAGAGCTCTGGGGACGGAGACTGAAAATATACCCAGTATAATAGTGTGTGCTAATAAATGCACTGCAGTTTCTTTCCATCCAAGCATGAAGATGTGGCTCCCAGTTTCCTTGAGAAGCCCATGGTTAATTTTGTTTAGTTGCTCTGACAGTACATATTTCTGAATACGGGGTTCACCTGGGCAGTGACTTATCCTTCTCCTCCTTTTTTCATTACTTTGGATGATCTTCGTTGGAAAACAACTTTAGGTAGAAAGTGATGTCCTAGTCATCTGTATCAATATTCTTAACATGAGGGAGCTCTCCGCTGCAGGTGACCTGATGTGTGCCAGTATACAAAAGTCTTTCACTGCTGTAGGATACATGGTATGTCGCACATAGGCTGCTGTCATACATTGGCCATAGAATACCTCCTAAACAGTTATCACTTAGCTGTGTACTTGGTGGCATGTATGTCTGAAGGAGAGCACTCCCTGTACTTAACGGTGTTTGATCTAGACCTGAGCAGCTCCTATTGGGGTCCCATCTGGTTAGAGGATCACTGATGCTTATTCAAGATCCATTTTTCACTGTGGCCTTTCATGGTGTGGTAGTGATCTGTACTTTCAGGCTGTGCCTGAATATCAGTTACACAACAGTTTAACTACACTTCCTATATCCAAGGGTATGCATATCTGGTTGAGTATAACAGCAACTGTGCTATTGTTACAGTGTAACTTATTTAAGTATATCACCCCCACCTCACCAACGTGCTTCATCAGGGCTTTATCCCTGTATGCCATCAGTGTTGGCTGAAGTCTTGAATGTGTAAAAAATAGACTGTGATTTAAAAAAGAAACTATGATTTAAATAATAAACTAGAAAATGTTGAAGCTCACTATTGCAGTAATAAAGCATTTTTCTGTGGGGGGTAGGGGGTGAGTTACAACCCTTCTTCCCCAGCATGCATGCTACTTATATATGTTAAATCCAAGACTTCTGTCCCTCATAGAAGGGAGGGACACTCCAAAGTCTCTCTGCATCAGACCTGACATATATCCACCACAGCTGTGGTTTCACTGTTCCAAGGACTGCAGTTGTGATTTCTATAGGCACCCTTGTATGATAGTGAGAATGCGATAAAGATAATTTAAAAATGCTTTTGAGAATACCGACTTCCACTCCTTGCCCTGGCAAAACTCTCTGACCTCCATCGCTATGTCTCCTATCTTCAGTGATAAGTTATTTGTTCCTCTGAAGACCGTAACAGGCATTGGACCCTTCCCCTTGGTAACTTCTTTCATCACATCACCATGTGGCTTACTAAATCTAAGCACTGAGACTGGTTTCACTGTTTCATGGTCTCTTCTGTTTCTCTTCCCAGCATGAGTATGCCCATTAATGAATGAATGTCCAGTTAACAAAATTGTCCACATTGGCTATCTTGGCTATCTTGTCCTCCTTCTCTTCCTTCTCAGTATCATTTTCCCCTTCTACTTGCAGCCTTCCCTATCTAGATGCAACCCCCCCATCCTCTTCACAGTCACTGTTCACTGCCTTCCTTTATGTGTTGTGCATCATCCCTTTCACATCCCTTTTGTAACCCTTGTGTAAGTCATATTCACTGGGGTGTGCTCATTGGCTCTTTATTTCCCACAATCCTCTGGTCTCTCTCTCTCTCTCACTATTGCACTTTCCTTTTTCTCTGCCTCTCCACCTTCTTCTCCTTGTATAGATCACTTTTGTCCTCTAACCCTCAAAAAACAGCACAGTTTTCCTCTCGTTACCATGTTCTGCCACCCCCTCCAATACAAATAATGATGTATCAAGTCTACCTACCTCTCCCCCCAGTGACATATCTTTCTGTTCCTGTTTCCTTTCCTTCTGTTCCTCACCATCTTTTCTGTCTGACTATAGCTGCCCCCCCCCCACCATGGGATCTTCTTCTTGGTGCAATTCCTCATGCGCTCCCTCTAATACTGTCTTCTGCATGGCCATCTCTGACTCTGTTTCCCATTCTTACTTGATAGTGCTGTTGCTGCTTACTGTTTATTCTATGGACTCTCTCCTCTTGCTTTAATCTTCTGTCCTCTAATCCCCTGTCTTTAATTCTTTGACTGCACCCATATATGTCATCCTATCCTTTCCATGTGTCCTTTCTCCACATTCCCATCACATCCAGAATTCTGGTCTCCTGGTGTACCACCTCCTCTTGTCTGTCCTTTTCTTGCCTGACTACCTACACATGTCCTTATCAAGATTTCCAATATTCCCTTGAAATCCCCACATCTTCAAGTCCAAAGACTCTGAGCCAAACTCTTGCCCCATACCTTTAACCTTTACCTACCTCTCTTCCTCCTCTCTCCTTCAGTCTGCACTATTCCTTTTATCCTTTCACATTTTAGAGCTGCATTCAATTTCCCTTTTATCTTGTTAGGATCTAGTTAGGCCTTACTGTCTGTTTTTCAGACCTGTTTTAGCAAATACTTGACAAGTTAACAGCATGTAAGAAATCAATACTTCATTGCTAATGTTTGACCACAAAACAATAAAAGGCCTCAGTACTTATATATTGTAAATCAGGTGTCTTCCATGCACTGTTTGCTAAATTTACATATCTATAGGAAGTAGTTAGCATGCAGTCTTCTTCACTAAAACATATGCACACACAAACACACACACACACACACACACACACACACACACACACACACACACACACACACACACACGTACATAAATCTGCTTCAGAAGTTAAGAAGTAAAACTAAAAATGGGACAAAACTAATAGTCTGTTAAAGGACTAATGAAGGAATTGTAGAAGCCCCTACTTAGTCAGTAGAAAATAAAGTTACATCTTGCTAAGCAACTGAAAATAAAAGTACAGTTTAGATGAACTAACAGGAAACTTTATTGAGCCATTAAAGGTAAGCCCTTTGATCTACTAAACTGGTCAAGGGCTGTGTACTTGTTCATATCAACACCACTGTGGTGGTCAGAATGTTTACTCAAAAATCTGATATTGTGCTTAGAGGTACAAATGTATGACTACCCTGGGTCTCTTCATGTAGGTGTAATTTAACCACAAACAACAGTGTTAACTACACCAAAGTTCAAACACTGGATGTTTCCATACTCTCAGTGAGATGCACAAAACAATTTAGCATTAGTCTGAAGAGGATCTTTCCATGTAGTGGCTTAGTAAAGTTTCCAGTTAGTTCATTTGAACTTTGTTTTTTTATTTCTTCAGTGGTAGTCACCTAAGGCTTACCTGGAAATGCTTCTTATTGAACAGACACATTAAAGCTAAGTCTTGAGCATTTCAAAAGTTAACAAATTAAAAGCTAAAATAATTAATCTAAATTAAGAAACCCTAAAATGTATTTCTAGATGTTATATACTAAGTATAAATTAGAATTTTAAGTTTGCGAGCTCATAAATTTAAGTCAGTACAATCAATGTTTCCAAGCTATCAAAATATATATTAAAAGCCAATAGATGTAAACAAATGTTATAAATCAAATATGTTGCATCAAAAGTTAGAATTATAACTACATAATTATGTAATTAATTAAAATTAATTGTAAAAATCAAACAGCAAAAACATTAGTTTCTCTGTGCTGAAATAGACGGCAGTCCATTTCATATCATCTTCCCTCCCTTGATCTCTGAAGTAACCACTTTGAAAAAGAGTGATTCTTTCATAAGTTATTAACAGATACCTTGCACTTCTGAACTCACTCAGTGTACAATAATGGAACCTATCTTCATATATAAGCTATTTCTGTGTTTTGCTCTAGTTTAGTGGAGGTTATAAGTGTCAAACTCATGTTTGTAGGGTTGTATTGTATCATTATTGTAGTCATAGCATCATTAAATTAATGTGTGTTTGTTATTAAACTAGTTTCCAATTAACATATTTTTAACTTTTGTTTATTTTTGCCCCTTACAGGAGTATAGGAGTCATCACTTACATACTGTAAGTATAGCAGTTTATATTTTAATTTACATCCATTGTCTTTATCTCCAGGCTGCATATTGGTTCTGTCAAAATTGTCAGCACTTTTTTTATTTCTCGTACTATTTCATTCAGAGTCAGGTGTTAGGCATAATTGAAATAAGGCTTTCGTACTGTAATTTATGTATCATATTTTGACTTGAAGTTGATCATTTCTGAGTTTTACATCTCTGTAAAATCTGTTTCTTCCTTTTTGACTGGACATTTCTCATAAGAAAGGATATTTACAAGTCTAGGGTAGTGCGTTCAATTGTTGACAGAAGTTTTCTTTCTTTTTTATTTGTTGCTAAGGAGCAGACCTGGTAAATCCTGCTGTTTATATAGCAGAAACGTTATTCAGTTATACAACAAAAAAATAGATAGATGTTTAACACAGTTGACATTGTATTATACTGTTTTTACTGAGCTCAGCTTGAGAAGCTTTTACTGACACAAGGGATGTGCAGGCCATTTAATAATCAGATATATAACAGAATTAACTAAAATGTGTAAAGAAAGCATTCTGAAGGAAAGGATCCTGATTGCAATTAAGATTACAGCAGTTGTAGATCATACCTATCAATTTCTTTGTTCACAAATTCTGGACAAAGCCAAAATAAATGGGGGGGGGACAAAGGCCCGAAATCAGGGGCAAATTTTACATATTATTATAATCCACTTCAAAAGTTAATAGAACAATAGGTCGTTTTACATACAATAAGAAGTATGAAGCTGCAATGCCAAGCATTCTTGACTGACTATAATCCGTAGTAATTTATCAAAAGCAACATTTCTAATAGGAACAGGGCAAACTTATAAAACAAAATCAAGGATTTCCTGCAAAATTCTAGACAGCTGAGAGGTATGTTCTAAATACATCCTGTACCATATGCTTTGAAATGAGGGCATAATCCCCTGGATTCTCATTTCTCTTTTACCTTGTATCTAATGAATTACTGAATCAAAGGCATTTGTGGACAACTTTTGTTTCTTTATTATGCAGATTGATAATTAAGATAATTTAAGTGAACTTTAACAGCTCAGGAGCTGTGAGGGCTGTGTAGAGACTATTGATAATGTTTATATCCACATGTTTTTTTAGGACTTGGAAGTAAATGTTTTTAAATATTTACTCCTTTGTTATCATTTATGTGTCATACAATCCCACTAAAACAGTCAATTTATTTTTAAAGGGAAGGCTCTAAGGTTATAAGTCATTAAGATTCTGCAGGCATAGTCTTTGGCAGCCTCTCAAATTTATGAGGATGAGAATTGAGTCTTCAAAACATTAAACATCAGGGCTTTTCATATATGTTCTTGTAGGGGGGCTGTATACCCATGTACCTCCTTGTAGCCTCATACCCATTCCCCCTTCCTCTAGAATAAACCATCTGTGGGGTTGCTGCCCCTCAGAGTAAAAGTAAAAAGTACTAGTAGGAATCTAACTTTTGAAATGAGAATTCAAGATTTCTCATGTGTGCCGTTTTGAAGGCTATCCCATTATTTATCAAACATACATGCATGTATACATGCAGTCTCTGTGTATGTGTCTGTATGTCTGTGCATATGGATGTATGCATAGGTCACTGAGATTTAATTCCCTGAACATCAAGTCGCTGAGGCACAAGACGCTGAGATACAAAATGCCAGTGATCATTTTCCATAAGAACTCAATGCAGGTGCAGTTTCTGTGACTGCACTTGCAGTGATTCCTCTGCTTTGACAGATTTCTCCCTTCTTTGTATTTGTATTTCCATGGGGTCTGCATATATAGGATTTGGAAGGATTGCTCCCTGCAAAAAACACAGTTATTTTTTTTTTACTTCTGCTGTTTCAACATTTGTATTTGGCATCTTGTGATTTGGAGTTTCATTGTGAACCTGGGGGGATTTGTATGTACATGTGTGCATTTGTGACATTATACAGTACTTTTAAGCAAACGTCCAAATTGATTACACATTATCAAGGGAACAGAAGTAAAGTACTGTTAGACATCCCCATAAAAGTATACCTCCTTTTCCTGACAGCTTCATTCCTCTCACATATACTTATAAAATTCAGCATACTACTACCACTACTGGCATTGTAATGATATATTCTGTACTAACCTGTTTCCAGTTTGCTTTTCGTACCTGCAGTTAGTAAGAAATCTGCTGTACCACTGAGTAGCACTTTATGTGTGAGGAGTATGTCACTGAATGCAAGGATAATGAGACCCTGTAACTAGGGAGAATCCTCACCAGAGGTAGCACAAGTTAATTTCCACTATATTTTTTAACTGAACGTTTTTCTTTCCTTTTTATTTTATTTTTTTTGCTTTTACAAAAGGTTACTCTGACATTCCATTCAGCCAGATGACCAAGAGCAAACTGGCACCTAATTGTCCATAAACTAGAGTTACATGGGTCATGACAAATACTGCAGTTCAAAACTGTGTAAAGAGAAATAGTCAACAGGCAATGAGATATAAAAAGTATTTCTTAGAAATACAAGGTTAGTTACCATCCAAGACTCTAAATATCCATGCTAGTCTTGTAGTGCAGTAATAAAGTAACAGAACAAACAAGGTCATAAATAGGAAAGTACAGTGAAGCACCAACCAGCCCAAAAAACTGAAACAGTTAAATTGTAATTAAGTGCTGTTTATCAACACTCTCCAGCTGCAGTCTGTGTTAAGAGCAAATAGTCTTAAAGTACAATGCTTATTAATAATGATACTTTACACAATTGTTTGTGAAGGAAAAGGCTACACAGCTCATCAACATCTGCATTGTCTTCCACAGTAAGTCTGTTTTTTGTGTTTACTTTAACCAAGGTAGCCTGGACAACTGAGACTGTCACAGTAAAAGCAACTGGTCCCATGCACACTTCTGCACATTCACTAACCTTGGCTACGGTGCATGAATGTCATAATACATTAATATGCTGATTGTTTCTGATCCTGCTGATTGTTTCTGATCCTTCATGATCCATGCTGTAACATCTAGCCTTATCTTCATGACAGTATTGCAGCAGACTGAAGTTCTGCACTCCTGTTATGGTATTTCAGCAACATTGTCTGTTGATTCCCACCTGCCCCTGACTTGATTCAGCAGCATCTGGTGTAGTACTCAAACCTAGGTTGCCTGGGTTATACTTGGAGCTTTATCCTTCATTATTCAAATAAATTATGTCTGATGATATTGTTAGCGTGTGTGTGTGTGTGTGTGTGTGTGTGTGTGTGTGTGTGTGTGTGTGTGTGTGTGTGTGCGGGCGTGTTTTGGTATTTCATTGATAGCATTTGCATTTGTGCAGTCAGATTTATGTGGTATTTGGGTGTTTTTTAGTTCAGTGAGGTTAGTTTCAGGGATTGTGTTTTTTAGGTAATGTAGATTTTGGTGAAATTTTCTCTGTCTTTTGCCATTCGGGATTTTGAACCTCAGGACCTATGACTAAACAACTTCACACAAATGCATACATGATACACATACACACACACACACACACACACACACACACACACAAGGGTATGTATCAGTACATCATCAAGACAAACCCATTGACAGTAGCTTAAGCAGACCCAATCAGTAACTGTCAAATGCACTACCCAACAATAGCCAATTACTTCAACTCCTAAATCTGTTGAAAAAATATGTAAAATGTTTTATATTCCCAAACATCTGATAATCTCACCTTGTGGTCACTGCTTAATTCAACAAAAGAACATGTGGCATAGAAATAACAAAAACTGAAAATTATTTCTTATAATTATTCTACGTTTTTGAGGGTAATGCACCAATATTATCCAGTGTTATGAAGACACACACACATTTAATCCTAAATATAAAACAAAAATGCATAAAAACAATGCTATAATGCAGGGCTTCTTGCCACATTGCACCTTATTTATGCAGACTAACTCTATGGTTGTACATTCATGACTAAACTGTGGTCACCAGAGCAGTGCTGTAGTTAACTAAATGACTAAATTACAGTCGACTATAGAACTTTTCCATAAAATGATGACTGCGGTGGTGGTGCTGCGGTAGCGTTGTCACCTCACAGTAAGATGTTGTCCTGTTCGAGTCTCAGCTAGAGCGTCTTCTGTGTGGATACATGCGTGAATGGGCGTACCTTCGTTGAAGGTTGTGCATCAGGGCTGGCAACTCGGCACATAAAAATCTACTGCCAATCTGCTGCTGTGGCGACCCCTAAACGGGAAAAGCCGAAAGACACAACAACATTGAAGTAGCCCTACAATGAAAGTTTCAGTCAACCGACTGCATTGCACCCTTTTTCAAGACTTTTGCTGTAAAGGCGGATATTATTTCCTGTCTCAGGAATGGGATTGATGGTTTAAGAACTTATGTTCTTAGGTTGACCAAGTAGACCTGCTATGGCTAAGCTTATAGAAAAGTTTGTCAGTGACATTTTATTTACTGTATAAGCAAAGGTTTATGATATTCTTGACAAAAGTTACTTTTTGTAGTGGAAAGGCTGCAAGCACATTACATTAAATTATATTTATAATAAATTACTATCAGGATGCAAAAGAAGAGTTTATTTCTGTGTTTCCAAGTTTATTTTAATCTAAACCAAATTTAACATGTTGATGCACCAGAGCCATTGAAAAGAAAATCTTTAAATTTAAGCAGTTTCATCCAGCATTAACATGGAGCACATCAGAACAAATTTGAACATATTTTCAGGTGCTCCTTTGTCAGTGTGTTAATTTTGGTATAGTTATTATATATACATGTGTAATCTCATGGAATATTGCTTTTTGAAGGTATTTATTTTGGTGTTCTTTTTGGTTCTGGCACAACCTGCAACTCTCTTTTTTTGACCTGCATGACATGTACAGGTAGATTCCACCACTTCATATTTATAGAAGCTTCCTCATATTCCAAATGAGTTCAAGCAGGGGATTAACAGTTCCAATTTTTAGTCCTCTCCTTTGGTCTAGAAAGTGCTCCAGAGTATTGTCAAAGAATATAACCCTTGTTATATGGCACTGAAGATGAAAAGGACCAATATTTACCTTTAATGATGGATGTTTGATTTAGTATTACTCGATTTGCAATTTAATGCACAATAGGAATGTAGTAATTTAATTTCTGGGCTGTTCCAGCCTTAAGTCATTGTGAACAAGTTGCCTGTTGATGATATTGGATACAACACCCACGGGACCAGACAACATCTCAGGCTGTGTACTGCATGAACTACAAAATGAACTGGCACCTCACCTAAGTGTCATGTTTAATCATAGCCTCACCTCAGGTTTTGTGCCCACTGAGTGGCGCACAGCTACAGTTATCCCACTCCACAAGGGGGGATCCAACTTGAATCCCGGGAACTACTGCCCCATCAGTCTGACGAGCCTGATCTGCAAGGCCATAGAACATGTTGTCATGGAACTTATAAACAAAGACATTAGCAACCTTCAAACAGTGGACGCCACGCAGTTTGGGTTCGTGAAGGGCCGATCTTGTCTCCTGAACCTGATTGACTTCTTTGAATCAGTCTCCAGAGTCATGGACAAGGGTAAGGTGGTCCACACAGCCTATCTGGACCTTGCCAAGGCCTTCAACACCATCCCCCACTCTGGAATAATAGATAAACTTACTAAGCTGGGCATTAATCTCTGCATCACTCGATGGTTTGCCAACTGGCTTACTGACAGAACCCACACTGTAAAAGTAACCGATTCCAAATCCAGCTCCAGACAAGTGACAAGTGGAGTACCTCAGGGTTCAGTCCTGGGACTGCTCTTGTTTGGCATCTATTTCTTTGAAGTACAGGCCAACACTAAGGGGCTCTGGCTAACAAAGTTTGCAGATGACTGCAAACTGGGAGCCATTACTGAATCCCCAAATGATGTGGATATTCTTCAAAAGGGCCTTACAGAAACAGATGCCTGGTGCCAGAGCCATGTGCTCAAGCTCAATGCCAAGAAATGTATAGTTATCCCCTTTGGGAAAAAACATGTACCCGTGAATTACCACATAGGTGGCAGTACACTAAACACCAAAAGTGTGATAAGAGACTTAGAGATACAGGTGAACAATGGTCTCACCTTCAATAACTACATCGCCACAACAGTCAGGAAATCCTTCTATGTGGCACACCTCATCACTAAGGGCTTTTCATCCAGAAAAAAGGAGGCCATTGTCCCACTATACTCATCCCTCATTAGAGCCATTACAGAATACAACGCACCGTTTGGTATGTACCTCTCAAGAAATCTGCAACAACTGGAAAGGCCGCAGAAATACCTCACTAAAAGAATCACAAGCCTAAAGCAGATGCCCTATGCTGAACATCTAAAAAAATTCCACCTATACTCTGTCACATATCGTCTACTCAGAGGTGATCTCTGCTTAACATACAAGGTCATGTCAAACTCAGAGCTGTTGGACATCCTACACTTAAAGAAATCCCAATCCCTCAGAGCCACACGCTCCAGGGATCTAAACCTTTTCATCACAATGAACAAAACATGCTGGAGGGATAGGTTCCTGACCCAGAGACACTCCAGACTCTGAAAATAGACTGTCCATACATGTCAAGCAGAGCGCCTCTTTGGCCCCCTTCAAAAGGAACCTTGATGATTGGACGGGAGATAGGAAATTCACCCCGGGGATCATGTTAGTCGCCCTGCTAGACAGGGGCCAGGGAAGTAAATACTGTGGGAAGAAATAGCCATGGAATTGTTATGGCTAAGCTTGTATAGGCCCTAGGGCTGATAGCCTAGTACCAATCTCTGAACCTATGAACTATACAGCAAAAAGAGTCCTACACTCAGGAAGGAAGACAGATCATGTCATCATTGGTGACTTTACTCTTATTCAGTAGAATATAGTAGCAATGCACACTTCCAAAACCAAAAATCCAGACAAGTGTGCCAAAAAATGTCCCAGAAAGAGGAAATGAATTAAAGTTATAACTTGTAATAACCATGTAGTGAAATCACACTACATATATTAAAAAACAGGTTTAATGCCCGACTAAAACAGTGTTTTCATCTTTTACACCAAAAGACTTCATCAGAAATAATTACTACTCAGTAACAACACTTCTATAATCAACCATACAGAATTAATTGATAAATAAGTAATCAAAACTCAAATGGTACTTAAATGAGCACAGCCCAAAATGTGTAAAAATATTTAAAGGAGATCACCACATTTTAAAGTCCCTATAAACCTTATACCTTTGTTCCAAGGACATATATGTGTAACTATGAAAAAATATGTATATATATATATATATATATATATATATATATATATATATATATATATGTGTGTGTGTGTGTGTGTGTGTGTGAGTGTATAAATAATTAAAATATATTGAAATGTTATGTATTTATTTATTTTTCATTTGTATACCAGGGATGTTCAACTGAGCCAAATGCCCATTTTCAGTGGAGGCCTGGGGAGAAAAGCTCCTTTACAAAAAAAGAAAACATTGCATACAAATTCATGCAATACAATACCAAAAACACATAACAATTTTAGAATACAATACAAGAAAACACATTACAGGATAGTACAATAAATACAGGCAGTAAGTAAGCTAAACAATTAACAAAACAAAGTGGTGTCTTGACAAAACATACACTATAGAGTAATAATATTATGAGTAAAAATCATTATAGCTTTGCAGCTGTCAGTTTTAAGACTGGTACAACTGAAATATTCTCTATGCCTAGGGAGTGTGGTTACATTCAACTTCAGTGACCAGTATAACTCTCTATATTCCAGACTAGTTTCCCAACAACCACCACTAGAATCTATTTCAACTGTATCTATAATACCAAATTATAAAACTTAGTGCAAATTATAGAGAGTTTATATAAAGTGCTATTAATATTTTTATTTTTTATGTCATACTTGTACTCATAAACTCTTTTATTTAATCTTCCCACCGTTTTCCCTATATAAAATGCTGAACATGAGCAACATTTAGCAATATATACTATTCTTTTAGAGACACAAGCCCCATTTTTCAATTTAATAATCCCTTCATTATTTTGGTGTAAAAATATTCTGTCAAATAATAAAATGTCATTTCAGTAGCTACATCTACCACATATTGACATCGCTCTACCTATATTAAATGTGTTATGTGGGTTAATTTTATTTTTCTCAAAAAGTCATTTGATATTGTATGCTGTTTTATAAACAAAATGTGGTTCCATACCTACAACTGATTAAAGTGTTTTTTCCATGCAAACTGTCAGAAAATAGTTCCAACCCCTCAGATACAGGTATACTACCAACTAGATCAACGATATCAGTAGTGAGAAAAATAAGGTTAACTGCCCATAGGTCACATCTAAATTGCCCTAAAAGTCCCAAGAATACTTTAAGATGTGTGAAGGTTTAGTAATAATCAGTTTTAAACATCTATCAATGTATATTCCCAAAGGGTACGTTTTAGACCCTTGAGCTGCTAAAATTGGCCAGAAAGGTGGAGCTTGGATATTTTTATGGATTTTAGGGATCCCAGAGATGGTAAGAATGCTAAGAGACACTAAATACAAAAAGTCCCATAAGTCCTTTGTTAATATAACTTGCAACCCAGCAACATATATTAAAAGAGCTACCTTCCTATATGCTATATTTACTTAGCTGATGGAACTAATTTGATAAGTGGAATCATCCTGTAATGCGTTAAACATTTTACGGATATAATCAGTGGTATCATATAGGTTGGAAGACAAGATGGAAGAACTTTGTAATATGCTTATAGTTATTTTTATACATTTGGGCTGTGCTCATTTAAGTACCATTGAGTTTTAATTACCTATTTATCAATTAATTCTGTATGGTTGATTATAAAAGTGTTGTTATTGAGCACTAATTAGTTCTAATGAAGTATTTTAGTGTATAAGATGAAAATGCTGTTCTAGTTGTTGGGTGTTAAACCTTATTTTTAATACATGTACTATGATTTTATTACATAGCTATTAAGCATTTATACTCATACCTTGAATTAGTTTCCCCTTTCTGTTCATTTTCCAGCACACTTGTTTGGACGTTATTCTTATTGCTGACCTGAATCTTAATAGCACCGTTACAGCATATGTCAATAACCATTAAAATGGTTCAAAATGCCAGACATTGTATGTGGAAGTTCCAGTGAAATCTTAAGTTTCAATAGGATCAGCCTCTAGAGTCAAAGGTACTTTAGAGCTCTGTATATCCTCCCATGAAAAAACAGCTTCAGCATTAGATAACTTTGGTCACATAAAATTTAGACAGATCAACAACTTGTTGCCAGTTTCAACTTGGATGACTGAACTGAAGTCAGGTTATTGACTCAACCAGTATTACTGGAAGATTACGTTACAATTATAATAGTAATACCCATTTGTTAACCACATAGGCCCACTGGGCACACTCCCTTTTCTAGAATGACCTGGAAACAATGACTGGTTAAGACCCGTGCTTATTCTTAAGGAGATACTGGAATTCATAATAATCAAAGTGTCAAGTTCTCTTCTCCCTGGAGCTTACAAGAAGTCACTAAAAGCACCACACTCATGCAGCTATGGGATACAGCATTTTTCATGCTGGGAAATAGCAAAATGCTGGTAAACAGTTTGAGACTAGCAGCTTATATTGATCATAAGTCCCAACTCAGTCCATGGGCTTTTCTGCAGCTGACATTCATTTGAGGAACTCCAAATGTTCATTAGAGAGGTCATAACTGCAGCCATATTCTCAACTCCAGGGGGGATATGCTGTTGATAAAATGTCCTCATTTGAAATGATCTCCAAATTACTTGACACAAAAGGTCCTTGTAAAACAAAAAGTAAGAAAAGGTCTGTTATGATTTGACTAGCTCCTTACTGGCCAATATTACCAAGATTTTTTCTTCTGATTGAAAGAGAAAATTAATTCTTCCTTCTGCCTTTCAGGAGAGAAGGTCCTAAATCAATCAGTCAGTGTTCTTCATCCCACAGCTTGGAGTCCATGATCTTGAATCCAAATAGGTATCTTTTTTCATTTCAAGTACTTTGATTTTTACTGGAAGCTATGAAGCCATGTTTGTATAAGTGGAAGAGATTTTTGCAGTGGATTGAGGACAAAAGACTAGTGCCAATTCAGTTTCATCTTCATAATGTACACGTTATCTTTCACGTTAATGTTGTAGGGTGGAAAGCAAAATAGGAGATATCATAGAACATATCCGTATGGAGATAAATACACTATCCCGCTTTAAAACTAATTAGATTAACAGCTGATTGCTGCTTAAGCATTCTTCAAATCGCTTTTTCTGTTTAGAAGCCTGTATGTCAAGTACTTCACAAAATTCCAAAGTACACAAAACCAAACACTGCTCAGAAGAAGTGGTTACACTTATTCAACAATATTGTTGAAAAGCAAAACATTAAGCGCTTTTGTCTGATTATTACTTAGACTTCATCAGAATCAAACACTTTAAAATGCTAAAGCAATTTAAATAACCCTCCAGTATAATCACATGTTCAAGCCAATCCAGTCGGGTTACAATGTAACTTGATTTAAAAAGACAGTAACTTTTAAAAATTCCAAAAAATATATATACCCCCAAATGTCCGAAAGCAATACATCATGTTCAAAAAGTAATGCAATAAATTATTATACACTTATAAATATTTTCTTAAACTACATAAGAATTATGTCTTAAAATTATTGCATTCGATATCTGCTGGTAAAGAAATGCATTGAGCCCGATTTGCCACAAAACTTCCCGTGCTTCAATCAAATCACCCCAAGGTCCACCCCTAGGGATTTTTGTCACCATGTCTAACCCAAAAATAAAACAAACTGATGATCTGGATTTTTAGAAATATGTTTATAAAGTGAATTAATACTATTTTTGTTCCTAATAGCTACAGTAGGTTATGCTCGTACGTCTGATCTCTTAATCTCCTCTGAGTTTTACCGACATAAGAACCACAATGTTGTTGACATATGGCAAGGTAAATCACCCCACCACACAGAATTACAGGTGCAATGAAAGGTTGCTCTAACCAAATATTTGTTAACCGTGATTGTTTCCTTCTCATTGTTTGCAAAAACCACACCTAAAGGTGCCATGTCTTTTGTTGGTAATATACAGAGTAGCACACTCAACGATTTCTAAGTAATTCTTCAAAGATTTTCCTTTCCTATATACTATACGAGGATTGTCACAAAACAAGTCAGTTAGCCCATCAAAACAAGAAAAAAATCTTCCAGTTCTTTGTAAGAACCTCCAAGATACTGTCATAATCTGCTGTGTAAGTCATGTTAAAAGAATGTCTGTGTTCAACATCACCTACTTCTCTGTCCCCTACAAAATCAGATCCACTGGGCTGTGTACATCTAAGCAAAGGTTGAAATCTGCCATTATTCCTTTCTGTTATAACTTCATTTTGTTTATCTTGTACAGGACTCTTGAGATAAGCACAAGAATAAAACATTTATACTAATTTCTGCCTTTCAGTAATAAGTTGCTCATCTTCTGATACCATTCTAGCCAGCCTAACATACTGGCCCTTGATGATCCTCAGTTTCTGCTACTCAGGATGACAGCTGGTGTAATGAAGTGAACTATTTGAGTATGTGGGCTTTCTACATATATTACTCACTAACGTTTTGTTTACACTATCTTTACTGATTTCCACATCAAGATAGTTAACCTTAACTGTAATGTGTGTAAATATAACCCTCAAAAAAGTAGTGGTCGTATTTAAATATCCAATGAATTCCTCAGTCTCATGGGCAGGTCTGTTCCATATGATAAAAATGCTGTCCAGAAAATGAACATAAAGCTGCCATGGGGGGTGGCTGAAGTTGTTGGAACACAAATTTCTTCTCCCATTGGAGCATAACAGTGGTAGCAAACATGGGGGCACAAGAGGCCCCCATTGCTAACCCCTTCTTTTGATGGAAATAGAGCCCATCCAAAAAGACAAAATGATTTTGTTATTGCTCAATTCAGTGGATTCAACTAAAAAATCATGGAAGTCCAACAGTGTGTGTGATGACATTGGACAGGTTCACCACATCAAAAGTGTATAAAGGAATTTAAACATGCTTTTAACTTTGTATCATTGTAGCTCACCAAAGGTTGAACCTTGGATTTACCTGCATTAACGATGGGTCTTATTGGGTCTGTTGTACTTTTATGATTGTCCAGTATTTCAAAGATTAAAAATACAATAGGAAACTTCACACAAATGAATAAAAACAAGTCATACATTATTTTACCCTGGTCAACCATATCCTTTAACATAAAATCTATTTTCTTATAGGTTGTATTAACAAAATTTAAAGAGGTCTGTTCATAAAAGTCATCATCAAACAAATGCTCATTCATTTTGTTAATGTAGTCTGCCCTATACATAATGACCACCACCCACCCTTATCAGGTTTCATTACCCTCACGTTTTTGCCCTTACTAAGTTGTTTAAGCAGCCCATGTTCAGACTTTGATAAATTAAGATCTACAGTATCACAGTTACCCTGCAAAAACATCCTGAAGTCATATTCACACAATTTTTCGAACAAAATTAGGAGCAATGGGAGGGGTGGATTGAAGATACCTTTTCTGCAAAGTTGGATGGGCTCATATTCAATACAACTATCTTTAAATAACCTAAAATTGAGTTTTCTAAGATAAAGTGTTAAATCAATGAGTACATTTTCAATTTTGATCTTTAATGTTGGCACAAAGTTTTGACCTTTACTAAGAAGGTCAGAATGTTCACATCCATATGAGCTGGTAGTAAAATTATAAATTTTAAAGTCACCTGTAGTGTTTGTAGAAACAAACCACCAGAAATTGTCAGAGTTGATCCAGTTCATGTCGGCTGAAAACATAGACCAACTTAATTCCTCCTCCTATTCTGATTCCCCATCAGTTTGGTCTGTTAAAAATGATATCCCGATTCCGTCTTGTATTAATTCTGTACTACTTGCTGTGGATTCCAACGGTTCATCAGCCTCTCAGATCTTCTTAAAAGGGCCTGCTCCAAAGAGGGATATTCTTCATCAGCAACACCCATTGAGTCAGTGGTAACTGGTAATTCTTTCCTTTGGTCTAGCATGAAGCCCTCTTTTGTGGATGTTTTATGGTAAGCTCGCCCATTCTTTTATTCAAGCCTGTCCCTTTCTAATTTCTTCTCCTTCCAATTTTTGATACCTAAAATGACTTTGTCAGTGTTGCAAAATATGTTAATATATTGGTCAAGATAGTTTTCAAATAACAAGTCCTTTGTGATGACACGGTCAGTTCAGTAGCTTCAGTAACCAGTCCATCAACAGTCCTCTGGTTGTGTTTCATGAGGAGCTCCATTATTTCACAAACTTGGCAGTCAAAAAACTCTAATAAATCTTTATGGAGGTTGGAATTGAAGACCACCCCAGTTGGAAATTTCCAACTACGTAAACCTTTTGGCACCTGTTTGGCCTTTATGCATTCCAAGAATTATCCTATTTCAACTTGTAATTTTCAGAATTTAAGTAGGGTCTTTTCCAATCTATCAGTAGATTGTCTCACTATTCCGACTTTGCTATACAAATCACTGTGAAAGTTCACTGGCTTATTAAGCCATGTGGTCACTTTAATAAAATTGTCATTGTATATAACACTGTGCTCACTTACTTTGTGCTGGCCCCTCATGGGTAATGGAACTTCACCATCCCAGGTAGTTTGTCCATGTTGAATAAAACAACTAGTTGTGTTGTTAAACTCCGAGTCACCCCTCAAACGGACCAAAGACCAAATAATTAGCAACCTGTTGGAAAATTTGCTGTACAAGTTGTGTCAGTAAACCAAGACTTGCAAAAATATTTCAGTATTAGCAACCAGATGTATTCTGTTACCCCCTTCCACCTCAGGTAAAGGCATAACTCCACAAAAACCAGGAACCAAAAAGTAATTCCAAAATACTTGACTTAAGTCAAGTATCAGTGTGTCCATCCTCCAAAGTAGGGAGTATCTCAGAGGGGGCCAGTTTTTTGAAATAGGACTGTAATGACCATCCAGTAGTAGTCAATGGAATTGCCATTGACAACATTCTAATTTTTTTATCCAATTTCTCTGCTACTGAAGAGCCAATTATGTTTCCACAATGAGGGTTGAGTGTTCTTTCATTACACTCTTTGAATCAGGTATGTACATCATGTCAGGTATCAGAAAGAGGTAAATTTGTACAAGTCGAGCAAAAAGGAGCAAACCCTTTTATGTGGTCTAATGTTACAGACAGGGAGACAGGTTTAAATGTGACTTCTGTGTTTAGCTGAAATGTTTCTTCCAGTTGATAGGTAGTCACAGAGTAGAGATAGGTTAAACTTACAATTAATCTGTTTAAAAACACTAGGATCATTTTTATTAAACCCATCGCATATGAATATACAAGGGCAGACAGGTAGTGAAAGTGCCATTACTTACACTTATTTATGTTGTAGCCAGAGTCGGTGAAGATAAATTGAATGCCAGTTTTATTTTTAACAATTTATATACCTTTAAGAAAACTGGACTCTTGGCAGTCTGAGCGGAGCATGTAATTCATCTTTACCCACTCTACAACTTTTTGTTTGCCTTTTATGTGTTGAACAAGTAGAGGCCACTTCGATTTTGTTGCATTGCTTGATATCCAGAGCTTTGCACCCTTGATATCCAGAGCTTTGCACCCTTTTGTGAGAAGTCCATACCTCTTACAAGTAACAGAATGAGTACTAGGAACTAAACTGCATGGGTTAGTATACTAGATTAATTAATCTTAGAGAGCTTCCTACTTTGATAAAACTCAAAGCTGTTTTATGATTGCTTACTCAAATAGACTAGTAAGTTAGCAATAGGATACATTTAATATATTTTTTGGACCCATTTCCACATGGAACATCAAACTTCCATCCCCTCTGACCCTCCACTGACAGGAGAGAAAGCTGAGAACCTCTGATCATGACCATCATCCAACAGGGGGTTAAAATAACCCCTCATTGCCCTTTCAACAAAGTACATTGCCTGCTATGCTGGGGACATGCAGGTGTATGTTTCTGCAAATCTTTGATTTACTATGAGCAGTATTTCTTGCATTTTGGACTGTTTAAATATCTCTTCAGTAGCCAGATCATTTGTGGGGGTGAGATCAGTTCAGCTAATATACTAGATGAATACATTTTATAGAGCCTACTAGTTTGTCAATCCTTGAAGCTATTGAGTGACTGCTTAGTCAAATGGACTAGTAAATTAACAATGTAATATTTCTTAATATATTTTTGGTTCTAAAGATATTTTAAAGTTTGAGATATTTTTGGAGTTCTAAAGGTACTGTGTTCAGATCCAGGGATGTAATAATTTTCCACTGTACTCAGCACTCATTAGGGCAATCAGTGAGTATAATGTCCATTTCAGTAAGTACTTGTCCAAACATGTCACAACCGGAATAACAGCAGCACTTTCTCACTAAAAAATCAAGAGCCTAAATTATAAAAAACCATACAGACTGTCTTGAAGTCTTTTTCCCTCTTCTCTGTATCATACAGTCTACCGGGATGATCTCTGCCTTACCTACAGAGCTTCAACAGACCATGTTCTGTAAGACACATTACCCATTCGCAAATCCACTGGTGTCATAAACATCCTGTCAAGGGATCTCAATCTCTTTTGCAAAATAAATAGAACAAGTTGGAAGGATAAGTTTGCATCACAAAGGATGCAACTCTATGGATCTGCCTTCCACTCCACTCCACATAAAGCAAAGCATTTATCTTACTCTAAATATAATTTGGACAAATGGATGGGTAACCACAAATTCACCCCCAGTTTAACACCTCTGTCCCTCATGGATTGTGGAAACATAAATGCCCCAACATATCCTTGTTTAGCCCATTTCTGTTGTATCTGTATGCAAAATTTAAGGGCTATAAACTACCATGGAAATGGAAGTCAGTGCTTAAGATCCTTTTAGATCAGTAGCCAAGTAAGTACCTGTGAACCTATGATTCTACTTGCATGAGTTATTGTCTGAAACCACCTACAAGGTGAATCTGCTTGCATGTGTTACTATTGAAAAACAGCTACAACATACTTTGCTGACCAGTATTTCATGTAGTTTGTCAGTCGAAGACATCTGCTGGCCCCTGTGCCAGTGTAATTGTTGGAAGACAGTTAGCTTGCTGCGTTAGAATGATATTGCAAGAAACAAGCTGAAATGTATTACTCTGGACATTATTTGTCTCACCTGACTACTGATTATGTTAATCTTACCCACTTCAAGTGTGGCTGTTTTTGTGTTGGGTAGGCAGTGACTTCCTGAATGTATATTGTTCAAAACATCAAAACATGCTGAATTGATTTAGGATTGGTTGCAGTTCTCTTACTAGATCAATCATATACACCATAGCCAGTCAGATTGTAGGTACCTTTGGTGAACATGGAGCTTGCTGTTTATATTATTGTTTGAAGCAAGCTGAAATATTTACTGTGGGCATTATTGTCTTGGTCAATCAGTAGTGTATGCTATATCACTCTGTAAGTGTAGTCATTTTCTGTTGCCATTGTGTTATGCATTTGTTCTGTGAAACAGATTTCTATCCCCAGTGCCAATGTGTTTTCTGGAGGAGGGGTGGACTCTTAAAGTGTTCCTTTTTTGAAACAACCTCTGTTGTACCTTATATTTCTTACATTTGGTTAGGCAAGCATGTCTACAGTCCACAGTGACAATGTAATTGTTAGGGGATATTGGTTGGTACCTTACAGTGTAATATTACTGCAGTCAGTATTTCCTTCCTTTGGTCAGTCAGTTATGTCCACATTAGTGTCATTTAGGTTTTTTAGGGTTGGGTATTTTCTTTATTTGTTGCGTTTGGAAACAAGCTGAAGTAGATGACTGTGGCTAGTATTTCATGTATTAGGTCAGTCAGATATGTCTTTTCTGAGGTGTCATTGTTATTTCTTGGGGTGGGACTTTGCTATTTTTATTTTAGCTGGATTAAAGGTGAAATACATTACTCTGGCCAGTATACTGTGCATTTGGTCAAACTAACATATTTATACTGCAGTGTTAGTTATTTGGAGGTGCCAGCATTAGTTTGGAAAAAATAGAAATAACATTACTGTGATCAGGAAAAAAATAGCTACAGCAGACTCTAGAAATAGAGCAGGAAATCTGAACATTTCATTAACATAATTACCATTAGTGGTTTAATATAAACAAATAAACTGACAAAATGGGAAAAAACTTACATAAATATGTTTATAAGTTCAGAAACAGCATTCAGGCCTGAAGGCTATTGAGGAAAGCTGATTCCACAAAGCTAGAAAAATACCACCACCCCCCATCCACTTGTCCATCCTATAGTTGAAAATACTTAAGGATTATGAACACCTAACCTTAAGCAGTAAGCAAGCCTAAAGTAAAGGAGCTTTCTGTGTAAAAAATTGACCTCTAGTAGTAATCCTAAAGATCTTGGTGAGAAGCATACATTGATTGTGTTTATGATTTTTAATGTTTTGCTTGATCTCTAAATTTAACATGGCCTGTAAAATGTCATCATTGAATTCTTTATATCCTAAAATTAATTTAGTTCAGGACATTATGATCTTATAAACCTAATGGCACGTCAAAGGTAATATGTCTTTTTATAATCAAATCTAATATCTTGTCCTCCCTCCCTTGGATAACATTAAGCCAGTTGTGTCAGTCCGTGATAGGTAACGAATTTGGTAAAACCTATTAGAATAAATGTTACTAGCAGTCATTTTCCAAATGATATCTAAGTAATTAAAATCCACCCAGGAAGATGATTTTATTACCATTAAATGTGGTATCAAGCATATCAAGAAAATCATTGTGCAAAATGTTCTCCAGGCTTGAGCTACAATAAGATGCAGTTATCCTAAATGAATCATTGATTCCAAGAATATCTACCACTTAAATTTCTTTATCACAATCACAGAGAATCAAATTACTATCAGTTGTGTTTTTAATAACAGTCATAACTCCCCCACCCTTTCCATTATCGCTTATACGCTCATATTTTTTATATCCATTAAGCACAAAGAAAGTTAGCATTCCAACTTTCTGTTATTAAGTCATAATCCTCATATAATATAATTCCTTTAGGTTCATCACATGCACTGCCAGTACTTTCAGCATTGCAAAAAATATATAGTCATAACACAATCAAGTATTTTATTTCTTCTCAAATTCTTTATCAGTTTCTTAAAAAAGTAAACAAATGTAAAAAATCAAATGACACTGCTAAAGGCACTTTGTTCAACAAGACATACAGCAGAAGGAAACAATGAATGTGCCACCACGGACTGACTCATATATAAATCCAGCCTTTAATAAAATATTTTGAGCAGAAAGAAAAACAAAAATAAAAAAAACAAAAAGAGATTAGTGCTTTCAGCCATAGCCCTTCAGATCTCGGTATTCTGCAGCCAATCATTTTTCTTATATATAAATTAGAACCAATCAAAAGGGTTTGCCACAACCCTTTCATCATCAAAGACCAATAGAAGGACCTACATGCATAAACTAATAAAGGAGCAGTCCTTCAGGTAAGAACCAATCACAAGGTTCCTTGCATAGCATGCATTATAATGCCCCTTTCTGGGCTTTAACAACGACTAAGCCAATGACACTAAACTCATAAATTATTGTTGTTGGCATACAAAAATTAAAAAATGTAACTAATCTGAAAGAAAACACTTAATCAATGCCTAAAATTCCTAAAACATATATCAATCTGTTTATAAAATAACATTCAGCTGTCACTAACAAATGGTGAATAGCCAGAAAACATCAACCAGTCATCTGCTGAAATAACAGAATAGCCAATCAATAAGTTATACCATGCCTCACAGTAACTACATGTCCAAAGGTCTCGTAATGTTAAGCGATCAACTTTAATCGAAAGCCGTAGCTTCCAGTCTAGCCTATTGGCGGCCCCTGTCAATAATCCACTTATGCTTGGTACTAAAGGATGGGATACTTCAAAATAATGATATACTTCTTTGGTGATACATCTGGTCATCAGTCTGTCATAAAGTGAGTCATGCACTGTATTCACTAGCCTTGACACTTCTCTCTTGCTAATTTTCTGATAGGTGTTTGTGTCATTAAGTAATTCTTTCATCTTTCTAACATAGTGTTCAGATTTCATCACCACTACTGCACCCTCCTTGTCGGCAGACTTAATAATAATATCTTCCCTTCTAATAAGTTCTTTTAGTGCTGAATGTTCACCATGATTCAAGTTATAAAATTGATCTTTATTGCCTCCTTGCCTGAGGTTAACCACCTCATTTTCACGTAGACGTAGGAAGGTCTCTACCATGAGATGTGGCAAGGATACAAATGTACTTGGTTTCTTGTATTGTGCAGTGTTGTTTTACATCTAAGGCAGATATAGAAAAATCAATTTTAAACTTTTGTTTGCGAAGTGATACTTTGAAGGCTGGCAGACAATTTTTTGATTTTTCTGTGATTGGCCATACTAGTGCGATATTTTATTGATGACTGGTTTAGCTGTAAAGTGGCTTCTGCAATAACACATGAGGTCCCTTTATCTGAAGACTATTGATCTAGATGCTTGACAGGGATCCGCAAATAGGTTAGAGTGGAAGCTACGTCTTTCGGTTATTATAGTTGATCGCTTAACATTATGAGACCTTTGGACATGTAGTTATGTTGAGGCATGGTATAACTTATTGATTGGCTATAATGTTATTATTTCAGCAGATGATTGGTTGATGTTGTATGGCTATTCACCATTTGTTAGCGACAGCAGAATGGTATTTTATGAACAGACTGATATATATTTTAGGAATTTTAGGCATTCATTAAGTGTTTTCTTTCAGATTAGGAACATGTTTTAATTTTTGTATGCCAACGAAAATAATTTATGAGTTTAGTGTCATTGGCTTAGTCGTTGTTAAATCCCAGTAAGGGGCATTATAATATATGCTATGCAAGGAAACTTGTAATTGGTTCTTACCTAAAGGACTGCTCCTTTATTGGTTTATACATGTAGGTCCTTCTATTCGTCTTTGACGATGAAAGCGTTGTGGGAAACCCTTTTGATTGGTTCTGATTTGTATATAAAAAAGATGATTGGCTGCAAAATATTGAGATCTGAAGAAGGCTATGACCGAAAGCACTAATCTGTTTTTGTTTTTTATTTTTGTTTTTGTTTCTGCTCAAAATATTTTATTAAAGGCTGGATTTATATACAAGTCAGTCCATGGTGGCACATTTGTTATTTCCTTCTGCAGTTTCTTAAAAAATAGACAACTTTTTCAAATATTTTGCCTAAAATATTCTGACCCATAAATACTTAAGTCAAGTGAATCTGATGGAAACATTATTATGTAATACACACAATCTTCCCAATTCGTAACCAAGGGAATGTGGGAAACAATGCATAATTATCGTAACCAGTAGTTAACTAATGAACTTTCATAAGTGTATAATCATTCCATCTTAGAAAGGAAATTATTTCACTAAAAATTATTTGAATAGATTTTGATTCAAATTGTTCAGTGCTGTCAAGTACAGCATTCTTCACATCATTAATGAATACCAGTCTCAAATCATTTGTCCCCACATGAATTATTATTGTATATGATTTAATTTTACTATATAATAATTTATTCAGGTTTTTAGACAAATCAATTAATTTAAGACCTGACAGAGAGGACACATTTACTCTTGCCTTATCAATAGCACATAACATTTTGTTACAATATTTTATCAAAGTCTCCCAAAATTAATATCTCAGAAATTTTAACAGGCCAAGTAATGTCAGAGCCAAGTAATGTCAGTAATGTTATTGTTAAATAGAACTTCATCAAACCTAAAATCTTTTGAAATTGACAAGTTATTACCTCCTATGGTTTTCTTTCCATTTTTCTGTCATAGGTTCATAGGTTGGTACTAGGCTATCAGCCCTAGGGCTTATACAAGCCTAGCCATAACAATTCCCTGGCTATTTCTTCCCACGCTATTTACTTCCCTGGACCCCTGTCTAGCAGGGCAACTGACGTGATCCCCGGGGTGAATTTCTTTTCTCCCATCCAATCGTCAAGGTTCCTTTTGAAGAGGGCCAAAGAGGCATTCTGCTTGACATGTATGGGCAATCTATTCCAGAGTCTGGGGAGTCTCTGGGTCTATCCCTCCAGCATGTTTTGTTTATTGTGATGACAAGGTTTAAATCCCTGGAGCGTGTGGCTCTGAGGGATTGGGATTTCTTTAAGTGTAGCATGTCCAACAGCTCTGGGTTTGCCATGGCCTTGTATGTTAAGCAGAGATCGCCTCTGAGTAGATGATATGCGACAGAGTATAGCTGGAGTTTTTTAAGGCGGTCAGCGTAGGGCATCTGCTTTAGGCCTGTGATTCTTTTAGTGAGGTATTTCTGCTGCCTTTCCAGTTGTTGCAGATGTCTTGAGATGTACATACCAAACGGGGCGTTGTATTCTATAATGGATATAATGAGGGATGAGTACAGTGGGACAATGACCTCCTTTTTTCTGGATGAAAAGCCCTTAGTGATGAGGTGTGCCACATAGAAGGATTTCCTGACTGTTATGGCGATGTGGTTATCGAAGGTGAGACCACTGTCCACCTGTGTCCCTAAGTCTTTTATCACACTTTCAGTGTTTAGTGTACTGCCACCTATATGGTAATTCACTGGTATGTGTTATTTCCCAAAGGGGAAAACTATACATTTCTTGGCATTGAGCTTGAGCCCATGGCTCTGGCACCAAGCATCTGTTTCTGTAAGGCCCTTTTGTAGAGTATCCACATCATTTGGGGATTCAATAATGGCTCCCAGTTTGCAGTCATCTGCAAACTTTGTTAGCCAGAGTCCCTTAGTGTTGGCCTGTATTTCAGAGAAGTAGATGCCAAACAAGAGCGATCCCAGGACTGAACCCTGAGGTACTCCACTTGTCACTTGTCTGGAGCTTGATTTGGGTCATCTACTTTTACAGTGTGGGTTCTATCAGTAAGCCAGTTAGCAACCCATTGGGTGACGTTGGGATTAATGCCCAGCTTAGTAAGTTTATCTATGATTCCAGAGTGGGGGGTGGTATCAAAGGCCTTGGCAAGGTCTAGATAGGCTGTGTGGACCACCTTACCCTTGTCCATGGCTCTGGAGACTGATTCAAAGACGTTAGCCAGGTCCAGGAGACAAGATCGGCCCTTCATGAACCCAAACTGCATGGGGTCCAGTGTTTGAAAGTTGCCAATGTCTTTGTTTATAAGTCCCATGATAATACGCTCCATGGCCTTGCAGATAAGGCTTGTCAGACTGATGGGATGGTAGTTTCTGGGATCCAAGGTGAATCCCCCCTTGTGGAGTGGGATAACTGTAGCTCTGTACCACTCAGTGGGCGCAAAACCTCAGGTGAGGCTATGATTAAACATGACACTTAGGTGAGGTGCCAGTTCATATTGTAGTTCATGTAGTACACAGCCCGGGATGTCATCTGGTCCCATGGATGCTGTATTCTTAGCTTTGGAGAGTGCATTTTTTACCTGTATGGTCGTTATTACCGGAATTTGGTGTTTTTTACCTGTGTGGCCATTATTACCGGAATTTGGCAATCTTCCGGTATTGAGATGGGCCATTTAGGGGGTGAGAGGGGGGTGAAGTTGGCACTGAATCGATCTGCCAGGATATTGGCAATATCCTTGGGATCAGTATATTTAATGCCATTCTGTTTTAGCTCAGAGCAGTTCTGAGCATTGCCATTTAGATTCTTGACATCGTTATAGAATGCCTTGTGGTTGTCTTTGGAATCTTTGGAAATTTTATTTTCATAACTAGCTTTGAAGGATTTTATGAGGGATCTCAGTTTCTTACTGTCCCTGCTATATTCTAAAATTGACACAGTACTACTGTCAGTTATCTTCCTTGTACACTTATTAGATTTGGGAATTTTGTATTCTTATCCTTAAGTCCCAATAAAATCATTATTTATACCATTTACTGTATTTAATGGGCTTAAACAATCCAATCTGTATGAAAGACTAATAGAGCTAGTAACTTATTTACACTGTCAGTCTCCAACTCTTGAATAGTATTACTCAGGTTAATCACATCTTTAATTTTTCTTTATCTTTTGAATCTCTTCAAATGCTTTGCCTTCTTTTTCATTTTTTTTGGGTGCCTCAACTAAAATTTCCATATTGATACCATATCATCATGTTACAATACAGCATAGTATCCTGTTTATTTCCCCTCCTTGCTGTATTGTGTAGCTTTTCAATGGTTAGCGTACAGCTATTTTGTCACAAACACAACATCTAAAAGCCTCACCTAATACATTTACTGCTCTTGAGTGGTTGTGATGTTGTAATGCGTGGCAATTGTATATTCATGTAATCTTTCCTGAACATTGTAAATTTTTGAGGCAGTTCATTGCTGTTAATAACTAGGTAGTGATTCTCTTGCTGCATGAAGTACTTTGTTCAGCATGTAGTAAGCTGGATATGGTTATAACAATCTAACACGTGTGATCGGGCGTAAACACGCTCATGTTAATTTATTTCCCCAGCTTTATCTGCACTACGTGTTACTATCCATGGTTGGCAACAGACCCCTCTGTATCACGCTGACTGCAGGCCTGCCTTCCCTTATAAACTCACATTAATGTGCTGATAAGTCATTGTTGTTGTCTTTTGGCTTTTCCCGGTTAGGGGTCGCCACAATGGAACTCCAGTCCACTAATGATTGGCAGTAGATTTTCACAAACGCCGAGGTGTCAGCTCGACGTTCAACCTTCAACAAAGGCACGCCCATTAACGCATGTCTTTCAAACGCCCACCCAACCATGGGGAGGACATGCAGACTCCACACAGAAGGCACTCCCTGTACTCCAGCCGAGAATCAAAGGGGAGAACCTCTTGCTGTGAGGCAACAATGCTACCGCTGCACCACAGCGGATGAACATTAATCTGCTGATAAGTATTGTTCCTAAATATTGCCCCTGCTATAATTTTGTTGAATATTGTGCACCTACATCTGGCTGCACTCACTTTGCCACCTCTGTGGCAGATAATCCATCCATTATTGTAGCATAAGTCTCTGAAAGTGAAACTATTCACCCGACTAACATCGCGAATAACCAAACACCCGTAGGTGTATTTCACTTACAAAACTATCTTAACCTGAGTAATACAGCTAGTACTATATATTGCTGAGATATTGTTTTTTGTGTGTGCATTGTAACCTGTTCCCCCTGCAGTGTCCTGAGTTATTGCTGATTTATCAGTTTTATTTGGACGACTGCTTTCATGGCTTATAATTCTGCTAAAGTATATGTTAGGGTATCTGTCTCTTGTTACATTAATAGAACTGCAAGGCATTATGTTACCTGAGATTATTGCTGTGAATGAAAGTATTATTGCTTTTTAGTTGCTAATCTCTTAGTGCTAGTGCTCAACATATAAACATGCATTTATGACTTTCTGTACCTGAACTGTATTTCTTATATTAGAAAGTGCCCAGCTGTACCTTGTTAGTTAAGCTGTTCTGTAAATCTGTCCTATTAACTGCCAGCTATATATATTTACATATTAGAACTTCAACCCTCTCATTGTCTCAACTGTCTCTCCTGCTACTCATTCTCTGCCCCACCCCTTCTCTGTTCAACCTATGGTTGTACTCAGTCCTAATCACTATTCCCCCATGCTCAATCCTCTCTTTTGATTTTATCTGTTTCTATTTTTTAGGTTCAAGTACCTTGCCTACATTCTGTCCTCACCACCTTCTCAGTGCTCTGATTACTGTGACCCAGCAAACTTCTTCTAACTGGGAATCTGCCCTGCAATTCCCTAAGCAGCTGCTGGATAAGCTGTTTCTCACCCAACCCACCTGCTTCACTTAATGTATGTTCCTTTATCTACTTATAACTATATCGTAATCCCCTAACGGCTACTGCCACACCACCAGAACTCACTCTCTCCACCTAAAAAGCTCTTCCTTTTCTCCTCTACTTTAGTCCTCAGCCAGCTTCCCCATATTTTGCACTCTGTCTGGAACTACTTACCCATAGCAGTTCTCCCTTAACAGACATACTCTCCCTTCCATCTCTCCACAACCCTCCCTTTCTGCTTCTACATTCTCAACTCCCATTACACTGTCTCCCTTCATCTGCTGTTCTCTCGAAGCCTCCCTACCTCTGCTGTCCTCCCTTTCTGCACCCCCTCTCCTCCATTACACTAAGCTGATCTAATTTCTCCCTCCCTACCCCCTCACCAAGATTACTTTCCTGATTTCTCTGTGCTTTTGTCCTTTATTTCTAGCTAACAACTTACCTGCATATCCTCTTCCTTTTGCAGCTCTGCATTCAATGATTGTTTTTGAAATTAACACTGGCTCCAACTTGATGTAGCCCCACCCCGTTCACCCTCGCTATGCTCGGGCTCACTCTGATCCCCTACCCTACTCCCTTTCCCACCCATCCCTGCTTACTCAAGATTTATCCTCTAACTTCCCTGCTAAAGACCTCCCCCCATGCCAGTTATCCAATCACTTACATCCTTGTACTAATAACACCTCCCCCACTCCCTACTCTACTCCCTTATCTCACACACCTCTCACTTCCATTCTTTCCTCAACTCTTTTCTGCCTACTGGCCCTTCTTAGACCCACCTACCTCTCCTACAAAATCTTCACACAATCACCTAGTCCACTCTCTCGACACCCATACTTACACACACACACACAATATAACAACATGCAACTTTAGTTCCTTTTAATTCCCATTCTAATCTTTCTCTCTTGGTTATCATCTTACCACACAAATCTACTATACCCTTTTCTATCTCCAACTCCCCCCCTACTCTTCAAACCATAAACAATTTTGGTACACCATGAACAATATTCTCCACCCAGGAAAACCTACCACCCCAACCTCTTTCCTAACAAAACACCTATTGAAATAGCCACCCTACTAAAATACGACTTCATATATTTAATCCACAAACTAACCCCTCCTGACACCAACCAATCACAACCCCACACCCCCTCCAGCACCTACCCCCTCTCAACCTTCTCCCTGAAATCAGTTCCCACTGCCTACATAAAATCTCTTCTGCAAAAACTTAAGTCATGTTCTCCTTCCTTCGACAATCTGCCTCCCCCAATTTCTTAAACTTGAAGCCAATACTATAGCATACCCTGTATCTAACCTTATTAACTGTTCTATCAAATAATCCTTAGTCCCAGACATCTGGAAATCCTTCTTCACAATCCCACTTCACAAAGGAGGTAACTCCACTGACCAATCCAATTTCCGCCCTATAGCCATCCTCTCACCTCTCTCAAAATTTTTAGAAAAATGCATTTATACACAGCTTCTCAAACATCTACTCCAGGAAAATTTCCTCACCTCCTCTCAACATGGTTTTAGGCCTGACCACAGCACCTCGACTGCCTTTCTTTCCTTCACAGAGACCATAGCAGAGGCTAGACACAACAACAAACTGGTGTCTTGCTTATTTCTAGATCTCTCCAAGGCATTCTACACCGTCTCCCACCCTAAGCTCCTTACAAAACTAACTGAACTTAACCTCTCTGCATCCACTACTCTTTGGTTCTCTAGTTATCTTACTGATGGACAGCAATCTGTTAGACAGCTCTCCTCCTGCTCTCCCTTCTTACCTATCAGAACTGGTGTACCCCAAGGATCTATTCTCGGCCCCCTCCTCTTTAATATTTTTACTAGTAATCTTCACTCAGGCTGCTGCACATCTTCTCTAATCCAGTATGCAAATGACTCAGCTCTTATTACTGTCTCCAGCAACCCTACTGACCTCCACTCTCTTAAACAAACTTCATTTAACACAATTGAATAGTGGCTAATTAATATACAATGCATCCTTAATCCACAGAAAACCAAACTACTACTTTTCCTCCCAAAATCCATGGCCAACCTTAAGACATCCTTCACACTCTCTTCCCTAGATAATTACTAGCATTCGTGCTGACACACATACCAAACTTCTCGGTGTCACAACAGATATTAACCTGAAATTTGACCTTCATATCCAACAATCCATCAAAAAGACCAATCAAAAACTTGGTCTAGTGGACAGAAACAAAAAATTCTTATCAGTCTCCTCTAGGATCTCCCAAGCTCAAGCCTACATCCTCTACTGCCTACTCTACACCTCCCCTATATTTGTCCATCTCCAAGCAAATATGCTAACCAAACTCAGTCAAACGTGCAACCAGATAGCTACATTTGCCTGTAGGTTTCCCTATAAATCCCACCACTGCGTAGATCTCAAACAACTGAAATGGCTTGGATTCCCTCAACAGCTCTAACTCTCTCAGCTTCAAATGACACATTTCCTACTCCACAAACCTGCTGACTGCCTCTCCCTGTCTACCCTCCTATCCTCATACAAACCCTCCCAATCTCTTCGCTGTACTGACCAACACCTTCTCGATAAGTACAGACTCAATAAAACTATAGGCAATTTACTTTATAAATGCTCTATGTCTCAGACTTGGAATAAGTTCCCTTACAATTTACGATCTATCCACTCTTCCTCTCTTTTCAAAATTCAATTGAAGGTCTACCTGAGTAACTCACCCTCTTGTACCTATCACCACCCTACCTAACTATTACCCACCCAGCTATTTTACAGTACAATAGTCCCTACTAACCCAAATTTACTTTCTCTTAAACACTAGCACTGAGATCCCTTATTTGTATTTTTGAGCATTTCTCTATTCAAACCTGTGTCATTTGAAGCTAAGAGAGTTGTTGCAGTTGAGAGAATTCAGGCCATTTCAGTTGTTTGAGGGCTAGGCAGTGGTGGGATTTATAAGGCACTATATTGTAACTAGTCTAGTCCAAGTACAGATTTGCTGTATCCAGGACTGTTTGTAAGCTTCTGAGCCCCCCAAGCCTTTCTGTGTTGGAGAGAATCCTTCTAGCTTGTCAGAGGGAGTGGTAAGCATTAGGTAGCACAAGAGGAGTGGTTTCTGTCCCAGACATTGTAGTTTATTGGCCGTTTGGGCAGTTTTTCCTTCTCTTTCAACTTTCTGGTTTAAAAGCCCAAGTTTGTCCTTTTCCCACCTTTCCTGTAACTAGTCTAGTCCAGATACAGATTTGCTGTATCCAGGACTGTTTGCAAGCTTCTGAGTGGTGCCAAAGTCTGCAATTCAATTTTTCCCTTAAATCTGCTTGTTCTCTCCTCTCCTACACTTTTACTAGCTTATTAGTTTAGCACTTTACCAGACATCTTGTAGCAATTATTGTAGCACACAAAAGTGCTACCAGCACTAAACATTCTACAAGGAAATAGCTCCAGTACTTATTATTAATGCCCACTCCTCCAGGCATGTCTAAAGGTCAGTTCCCTGTGCTTTCTCCTATTAACCTGGTGAACTTGGGCATCCTGAGGCAATGTAGCAACTGCCTCATGTACACCGACAACACTCTCCTCTTACCTCACAACACTCAGACTTGCGAGAGATGCACTTATATATCCAAACTGGAAGCCACACACTCTCCAGCCAAGACTGGAATAGCTGGTCAAGAGGAGAAGATCAACACTTGCACCACACCACATGGAACACATAGCCCTCCAGAACACACACCAGCACTGCTTTCACATAAAAACACAAACCACACACCACCTTTGTGGAGACTCTCAATAAAAATCTACACAAACAGCAGAGACCACCAAGACAGAAACATACTCAACCACCAGAACACAACACTAATCATGAGACACGTCACTCTCCTAAACATTGTGCCACTCAACCAAAGCCCCTAAGGCAAAACAGTATGCCCAACACACTAGTCATAGGTGACTTGATAGTGAGGCATACTGATGTCCCACTCACTAGGTTGAATAAGGAGAAAGTAACAGTCAGCTGCCTGTCAGGCGCCAGGATCCACCACATAATGCATGCACTCAGGTCCCTCAACAACAGGTAAAAATATGACTCTGTAATTGTACATGTGGGTGTAAATGACCTGAGACGTACCTCCCTGAACTACATGAAAAGAGACATGGAGGAGCTCTCGGATTATGTAGCCCATGCAGGTATGGCCCTAGCCCTGAGCAACATCCTACCATCACCCAGAATGATACCACAGTACAAATAGAAAATTATTGATTTCAACAATTGGCTAAGTTTCTGGTGTCATTCTAAGGGCATCCAGTATCTGACTGCCTGGGATGACATGATTGACAGACCTCAATCCTTTGTCAGAGATAGCCTGCATCTGTCACCCCTGGGCTTCTGGATACTGGCCAAGGCACTTGGACCTCTATAGTGCCTTTTTAGGTGGTATTCCAAAGACCAAATTACTACCGTAACAGCTACAAAGAAATGCAATATGAGGGTCATGCTGCTCAAAGCTAGAAGTCTAAATTTCAAAATGCACTTGGTCGAAGCACTCCTTAAAATGGAGAACATTGACATTTTTGCTGTAACAAAGACCTGGTTTGAGGCACCCCTGCACTACCAGGCTGTAACTCATTCTACACTTTTTGGCCCCAGAACTTGGACCGAAGCTCCAAAGGCAGTGGTGTTTCCATATTCATAAAGAATGCGCACACCTCTAGACTGGTAGCCCAACATAACACAGCTGAGATACTTCAGGTGCAGTTAACACTGGGTAAGACACTGATTCAGGACATAATCTGCTGTAGGTCCCCAACCATGTCCCAAGACTCACACTCCACATTCCTAAGCACCCTGGAGAATATTAGGGTCCAGCCTAACACTCTCATACTGGGTGACCTCAACTACACCTCCATTAACTGGGAAAACTACTCATGTACTAATACACTTGCACAATGTTTCCTGGAATTCATTAATGTCAGTGCCCTGGACCAGCTCATTCTTACCCCCACTAGAGGTAGCAGCATCCTTGATGTAGTCATTACTAACATTGGCGACCATTGCTCTACACCAGTAGTCAACTCCTCCCTGGTTAGATCGACCACAAACTAAAAACCTTGGAAATCCACATCCCTCCCACCACCCCAACACCCCACCACCCCACCACCCCCTGCAAAGGTAACCACCATGAAAAACTTCACCAAAGCTAACTTTGGGCTCCTAAAAACAGAGGTGGCTAACTTCATGTCACCCATGCAAAGGGAGAATAGTTGCATGACTGCCGAATCATACACCAATGCACTGTACGAACACGTACACAAATGCATGGATCTCGCCATACCCAATAGAACCAAGATGGTCTCATCCAAAAAAAGGAAGCCAATCTGGTGGTCCCTTACCATAAACAAACTCTACAACAAAAGTAGGAAACTGATGCAGAATAAGGTAAAGTTCCAAGATTGGAAAAACTCTCTTATCAGCCACAACAAAAAGTTGAGATCCCTCATCAAATCCTCTAAAGCTAGCTATGAAAACAGAATTGCAGTAGATAGTAAAGATAACCACAAGGCCTTCTATAGTTATGTAAAGAGTCTCCACAGCAATACCCAGATTTGCTCTGAGCTGCTGCACAGTAGTACCACCTATACCAAGCCAACAGATATTGCCAATATACTGGACGACAGATTCAGTGCCAAATTTACCCCTCTCTCCCCCCAAAGGACCAATCACAATACCAGTAGATTGCCAGGCACCCAGTATTACTGCTGCACAGGTTAAAACAGCACTTTTGAAGGCCAAGGATAGTGCTTCTGTGGTTCCTGACAATATCCCTGGCTGTGTTCTACATGAACTACAGAGTGAACTGGCACTTCACCTGTGTGCCCTGTTCAATCACAGCCTCACCTCAGGCTTTGTCCCTACCAAATGACTCACTGCTATAGTCATCCCTCTCCACAAAGGAGGAGTGACTGCAGACCCTGGGAACTATTGCCCCATTAGCCTGATGAATCTGATATGCAAAGCTACGGAACGTATCATCATGGACCTAATAAACAAGGATATAGGGAGTCTCCAAACTCTGGATCCTACACAGTTTGGTTTTGTGAAGGGTAGATCATGCCTACTCAACTTGGTTGACTTCTTTGAGTCAGTCATCAGAGCTGTGGATGAAGGCAAGGTGATTCATACAGCCTACCTTGATCTGGCCAAGGCCTTTGATAACATTCCCCACTCAGGAGTCATACAAAAACTCACTAAGCTAGGCATCAACCCCTATATCACTAGGTGGGTTGCAAACTGGCTCACAGATAGAACCCACAGTGTGAAAGTAGCTGACTCCAAGTCAGACTGTAGACCAGTCACGAGTGGAGTCCCACAGGGCTCGATCCTGGGTCCTCTCCTGTTTGGCATCTACTTCTCTGAACTCCAGGCCAACAAGAAGGGACTCTGGCTGACAAAGTTCCGAGATGATTACAAGTTTAGAGCTATTATTAACTCCCCAAGTGATGTTGACATCCTACAGAAAGGCCTCACTGAGACCAATGACTTGTGTCAGAACCATGCCCTTAAGCTCAATGCCAAAAAATGTGTTGTCATCCCCCTTGGGAAAAACCCAGTTCCCTTGAATTACCACATTGATGGTAGTCCACTGAACACAGAAGGCATTATAAGAGATCTGGGAACACAGGTTGACAGCAACCTCTCTTTTGACCACCACATTGCTACTGTGGTCAGAAAGGCCTTCTATGTGACACGTCATTACTAAGGGTTTTGCATCCAGTAAGAAAGAGGTCATTGTCTCCCTTTACTCTTCCCTCATTAGGCCAGTCATTGAGTACAATGCCCCATTTGGTATGTACCTCACTAGACACCTGCAACAACTGGAGACCCCACAAAAGTACTTCACAAAGAGGATCCTAGGCCTTAAACACTTGCCCTATATAGACAGACTCAAAAAAGTCCAACTATTCTCTGTCTCATATCGACTACTTAGAGGTGATCTCTGCTTGACTTACAAAGCCATTTCTGTCCCAGCTCTGTTAGAAATGCTACAGCTAAAGAAATCCCAATCCTTCCACACCACACGATCCAGAGACCACATCCTCATTACCACAATCAACAGAACATGCTGGAGGGACAGGTTCATAACCCAGAGGCTGCCCATGCTCTGGAATAGACTTCCCATACATGTCATGCAGAGCACCTCACTGGCCCTCTTCAAGAGAAATCTTGATGAGTGGAAGGAAAATAGAAAGTTCACCCCAGGGATCACTCCAGCAGCTCTACTCGACAGAGACATTGGGAACTAAGGTTGGGTGGCACAATGCCAGGGTAATCCTATGAGTTAGGCTTGTAAAGACTCCAGTACCATTAGCCTAGTACACCTATGAACCTATGAACCTTATTTTATTTCTTCCACTGCTAGTAGTCTCCCCATCCCCTCTCCCACTACTGCTTAACTCTTCCTCTCTATACTGTCTTGACCCTCCTACACTTTTCTTCCCTTCCCTTAACCTCATTCCCTTCTACTACTTACTGTTTCTCTACTTCCACTAACTTGGTCCAATAATATTAATGGAATCTCAATGGCTTTCACTTTACTCTCTTACCAAACTATTTTTTTCTTGTAAAATGTTAAATTTTATTTCTGCTATTTTTTTTTATGTATGATAGTCTCATAATTGTATAACATCATGTTGCCTTGTGCTCGACTTTTTATGCTTAAAATGTATGTATTTGCATTTGTAAGTTACATTTTATCTCTGCTGATATTTTTATGTATGACAGAGTCTCGTAATTGTATAGCATTATGGTAGCTTGAACTTGATTTTTCTTATGCCTAAAATGTATGTATTTACTAATATGAAACGCTGTACTTGTTCTTTTATGTGGGGCTTTTCTCCTTGGGTCTCCATTGAAAATAGGCCACCAGCCCAGTGGACTAACACAGTTAACAAAAGACAAATAAATATATTTAAATCCAAATTGCTTCCCTCAGCTGTTGAAGAACTTAAGGACTGTTCCTGAGTACCCAAAGCTTCATTAGCATTAGACTCTTCATTAAAAGGTTCTATAGGTGACACTACTGATTTATCTGAAAAAATCTTCTTGAATTATGTGAACTTAAGAATTAATAACTTTGTGGATAATTGGTTGGAAACTCCAAATAGTACAACCTCTGCGAGTGAGGCAGCTGCAGGGTCCCAAAGAGCAAAGTATTCAAACAAAAAGAAAACAGGACCAGCATACAAGGCACCTTGAAAATAAATTTATTGATTGAGGTTCTTGAAAAACAGACCGGTTTCGGCAAATATTTAACAAAGCCTTCTTCAGTGTTTTCAAAAAAAAAAATATTTTTCATAGAGAGTCAAAGTCATTTTTGATGTAGAACATGCTAAGGAGGAAGTACAAAAGTTTGTCCAACAAAAAGACTGTGTTATCAAATGGGAGAGTCTTCTTATCATTCTTGTGATAATAAAGCTCATAAAGAGCCTATGTCAGTGAAACCTTTTCTAGTGTTCCAAAGGAAAATGCTTGAGAGATAGAAAAAAGTACAGGAGTTGACTAGAAGAACAAGAAGTATGTTGGAAATGAACAAGAAACTGGATTTGGGAGATAGAGATCAACATGAATAAAACCAGCAACTCAGAAATTAATTAATAAATGTGGGATTACAAAGCATCAGTCATGTTTGTGAAATATGCGGAACAAGAAAACTAGGAAATATTGGACTTTTTTCACTTTGTTAAACTTGTAGGGGACTCCCAAGCATATGCCCTACTTCATGTAATTAATGTTTGGAAGAACATTAAGGAGAGGGGAAGAGGAAGGAAGAGGGAACTGTAAGTAAAACAGTTTTTGGTCTTACCAGTATTCTTATAAAACGTGAGATATACTGCACTGTATATCATATAGCTTTTTCAGTTATGTCTGTGTGTATTAGGGACACTAAAGTAAACAGGTCCCTTTTTCATTCTTTCTTCCTTCTGATTCAGTTTTAATAAATGCAGGCACTGCAATTTAAAGAGAGAAGAAAGCCTACATAAGGGAATTACTAGATTAAGGCCCTTGGCTTGACCTAAAATAACAAGTTTTAAGAAGCAAGTAAATAAAAGAACACTGAATGTATTGAAATGTTTTCTAGAAAATAAATGTCACAGTGCAACATGAGAAGTCAAATGTATATATGGATGTTCTTCATGTTTCACTTTTGCAGTCATCACATTTGGGTTATCTCTGCCAGGTTAGCCCGAATACTAGAGGCGTAGTATTTCTGCTTTGGTTGCTGTTGCTTCAGGACTGACGTCAGGTCATCAGTAGTATAAAGTAAGGCAGCTGATGCTGTTACATCAGTCTTTCTTGCCACAGAGGCTGAAGCAGAAGCAGTTCGCACCAGTGCCAGTCGGCTGCTACCTGAGTTTTGTCTTCCGAATTGAAGCTGAAGTTTTCTAAAGTTAAGTACCCCATTGGGGATCCTTTTTCTTGCACTAACTGATGTCAGAAAACATTAACAATTGTCTCACCTGTGGATAGCAAATACCACACAGAGACTTTCATTCTTACTGCATCACTTGCTTAGGCCCAGACCATGACATTCCCCGCTCTCACTTTTGTGCTTTGTTCAACGCCAAAACTATACATTGTCAGGGCCTTATTGTAGCTGGATATTTTTGCTTACAGTCCTTGAATTCCGATATTGCTTTGGTAAGCCATCCGACAACAGATCTTCTGAAAAAAACATAAGGGTAAAGACTGAGACAGACAGTACAGGTCCAAACCTACCGACGATGCTTCCGTTAAGCTACTCATCAGTTCTCCCTGATGCCCACTTCTTTGGATTTGCAGGCTGCTACTGAGACCCTTTTATGCCGCAGAACTCTTCTTTTGACTAAGGACCCTGTGGTTGTCTCTCCCTTGGATGGGTATGGAGCCGCTAAGCAGGCACCGGCTTCCGAGGAAGTACTTTGCACTACCGATTCTCGACACAAACCAACGTCTACCATTCTTTCCAAAACGACCGAGTTTCTAAGGCCCAGGGTATGAACTACACCCAAGAAACTGATGACCCACTCCCAGGCACCTGCTTCCTTGACCCAGTCTCAAATGCTTAAAATAGTGGAAGACCTTATCATGCTTATCAGGGGAAGCCAAGCTACCCCTTCCAAAAGAAAAAGAGATCTGCCCCCAGTAGTTTTGTCTGAGCAGAAGTCGAATGACTCTGATGCAACTGAATATGAAGATGCAACCCCTTTCTGCTTATGAGGATTCTGATGCAGAGGATTCCATTCCCTCAGCCTGAGGTTGGGAGGATGGCCTAATGGTTAAGGTCTTTGCCTTGCAAACACAAGGTGCAGGGTTCGAGTCTCACAAGGGATAATTGGCTAAGCTTAAAATGGCTTGCAAGGGCAGTTAGCTTAGTACTAACCTATGAACCTATGAACCTATGAGGACTTTTCCTTTGGAGAAACCCTTCATACTTTAAGGGAGCATTTCCAATGGGAATGTCAGGACTACCCTCAGTCTAAAAAGAGACTCAGGGAATTCTTAGATCTTCCACAGCACAGACCCCTGGCCATTCCCCCAGTCCTGAATGTTGTGGACGATGTTTTCCTGGAATCCAGTTTGACTCCTGACACCCTACCTCCTGCACCCAGAAAACCTGACAGGTATTACAGAGTCCATGACTCACACAAATTTCTTTTCAAAAATCCTACTGCTGACCCTGAGGTTATTTCTCAAGGGCCTAAAGGTATTAAAGCAACCTCTACTAACAATCCCACCCCCTCAGATAGGGATTCCTGAGCACTAGACAGATGGGGTAAAAAAGTATACACCTCTGCTACTCTTGCTATCAGAGTACTAAATTGCCAGTTCCATATGCTAAAATTTCAGCAACATACCATGGAACTCCTCAAACAAAAAGTGTCTTCCTTTCCTGCTTGGCAGAATCTAAAGAGTTACAAGAGTTAATGCATTCTGCAAGTCAAGTAACTAAGCACACCTTTACATTGTGGTTTTGATGCCCTAGAAGCTTCTTGCAGGGCAGCAGTCACGGTTTCTGTCCTTAGAAGGCATGCATGGCTTAAGGAACAGCCCTTGCCAGACCATGTTAAATCTAAATTGTTGGATGCACCCTTGCACAAAGACAACTTATTTGGCACTGAGGCAGAGGAGGTCTTAAAAAAGATGGATGAAAAAGCTAAATCTATGCAGACAGTTAAGGATTTCTTACAGGTCCAACCACCCAGGTTCAGTAAGCATTGTCCCTCCAAGCACTGGTCCTTTCCTGCTCCCACCATGTCAGTTCAGCCCAGACCCCCCCCCCCCCCCAACAGCAGCCACAGGGAATGCAGGGATCAAAACAGTAGAATCCCTCTACTTTAAAGACAGGGAGTTCTAAGCCACCCCCTCATGGTAAGAACTCACAATGACTCTCCTCCATCACCCCCCTGCCTCTGCTCACCTTCACATACCCTAGGAGGAAAACTCTCCTTTCACGCAAGCAACTGGGACACCATTACCAATGACCACTGGGTCCTCAACATAGTGTCTCAGGGATACAAATTTTATTTCCACACTCTTCCAACTCCAAAAGGGTTCCCAGATCTACCTCCAAACCAGTGGCCAGAGGCCCATAAGCAAGATGTTCTTCATGTTTCATTGTTGCGGTCATCACATTTGGGTTATCCTGCCAGGGGTAGCCCTCAGTCGGCCCGAATACTAGAGGCTTAGTATTTCTGTGTCAGTTGCTGTCATTGCTTGACTGATGTCAGGTCGTCAGTGGTATAAATTTAGGCAGCCGACGCCATTGCATCAGTCTTTTTTGCAAAGGAGCCTGAAGCAGAAGCAGTTCACACTAGTGCTGGTCGGCCGCTACCTGAGTTTTCGTTTCTGAATTGAAGTTGAAGTCTTCTAAAGCTAAGTACCCCATTGGGGATCATTTTTTCTTGCTCTAACTGATGTCAGAAAAAGTTAACAATTGTTTCGCCTGTGGAAAACAAATACCACACCAAGACTTCCATTCTTACTGCGTCACCTGTTTAGGCCCAGATCACGATGTCCCTCACTTTCACTTTTGTGCTTTGTTGAATCCCAGAACTGTACATCATCAGGCCCTTATTGTATCTAGATATTTTCGCTCTCAGTCCTCGAATTCCGATATGGCTTAGGTAAGCCATCCGACTACCGATCTTCTGTAAAAATGTAAGGATAAAGACAGAGACAAACCGCACAGGTCCAAAACTGCCGACGACGCTTCCACTAAGTTAGTCGTCAGTTCTCCAGTACTCAGTGAGGTGCTTTCGCAGCCTCTGATGCCTACTTCTTTGGATTCACAGGCCACTACTGAGGCCCTTATGGAGTCCAATATGCCACGAGACTCTTCTTGGACTAAGGATCCTGTGGATGTGTCTACCTTGGATGGGTCCGGAGCCGGTGAGCAGGCACCAGCTTCCGAGGAAGTACTTCGCACTACCGATACTCAACACAGACCAACTACTTATTTTGCGTCTTCACTTCTTTCTAAAACTACCAAGTTTCTAAGGCCCAGGGTACGAACTACACCCAAAAAAACAATGACCCAAGCTCAGCCACCTGCTTCCTTGCCTCAAACTCAAATGCTTAAAATGGCTGAAGATTTTATTATGCTTATTTAGGGAATCCAGGCTACCCCTACCAAAAGAAAAAGAGACTTGTCCCATGTAGCTTTATCTGAACAGGACTCTGATGACTCTGATGCTTCTGAATATGAAGACAGGCAACCCCTTTCTGCTTATGAGAATTCTGATGCAGAGGAATCCATTTCTTCTGCCTCTCCACCCGAGGATTTTTCGTTTGGGGAAACCCTTCATACTTTGAGGGAGCATTTCCAATGTGAATGTCAAGACTATCCTCAGTCAAAAAAGAGACTCAGGGAATTCTTAGATTTACCACAGCACAGACCTTTGGCTATTCCTCCTGTCCTGGATGTTGTGGATGATGTTTTTACAGAATCCAGTTTGACTCCTGACATGGTTCCTCCTGCTGCCAGGAAACCTGACAGGTACTACAGAGCCCCTGACTCTCACAAATTCCTTTTCAAAAATCCTACTGTTGACCCAGAGGACATCCCTAAAGGACCTAAAGGAATTAAAGCAAAGAATCCCACCCTCTCAGACAGGGATTCCTGAGCTGTAGACAGATGGAGTAAAAAGTATACACCTCTGCTACTCTTGCTATTACTACATTACATTGCCAGTTCCACATGCTGAAATATCAGCAGCAAACCTTGGAACTCCTCAAACAAAAAATATTTTCCTTTCCTGCTTATGCAGAAAATAAAAAATTACAAGAGCTAATGCATTCTGCAAGTCAAGTTAGTAAGCACACCTTGCAATGTGGCTTTGATGCCCTAGAAGCATCTTGCAGGGGAGGAGTCATTGGTTCTGTCCTTAGAAGGAAAGCTTGGCTTAAGGAACAGACCGTGCCAGACCTGTCAAATCCAAACTACTGGATGCACCATTGAACAAAGACAATTTATTTGGCACTAAGGCAGAAGAGGTCTTAAAAAAGATGGAAGAAAAAGCTAAATGTATGCAGACAGTTAAAGACTTCTTACATGTCCAGCCTCCGAGGTTCAGTAGGCATTGCCCCTTCAAGCACTGGTCCTTTCCTGCCCCCTCCAGGTTAGCTTAGCCCAGACCCAGGGGAAGCAGATCCCTCAGACAGCAGCTCCAGGGAATGCAGAGATCTAAGCAATGGAGTTTTTCCTCTTCAAAAACAGGGAGTGCAAAGCCACCCCCTTATGGTAAGAACTCACAAAGACTTTACACCTCCACCCCTTACCTCTGCCCACCTGTTTGTGCCCATAGGAGGAAAACTCTCCTTCCATACAAGCAACTGGGCCTCTATTACCAATGACTGATGGGTCTTCAACATAGTGTCCCAGGGATACAAATTTTACTTCCACACTCTGCCAACCCAAAAACGGTTCCCAGATCTTCCTCCAAACCAGTGGGTAAAGGTCAAAAAGCAAGTCCTTTCCTTGCTCTCCATGAGGGCAATACAGCATGTTCCTGCAGAACAGATAGGCCAAGGTTTCAATTCCAGACTCCTCCTGCTTCCCAGAAAAAAGGGCACCTGGTGCCCAATCCTCGATCTATCCATCCTAAACATCTTTCTGGTGATACCAAAATTCAAAATGCTTACCCTCCAGCAGCTTCTTCCTATGCTTTCCAAGGATGCTTGATTAGCCACCCTAGACCTAAAAGAGGCCTACCTACTTATCCCAATCAGGGAATCTTACAGGAAATACCTACGTTTCAGGGCAGGATTTATGCACTTTCAGTTCTCTGCACTTCACTTTGGCTTATCCACTGCTCCCAGAGTTTTCAAAAAATGCCTGGCTCCAGCCATTGCTCTTTGCAGACAAAGAAGTATTCAAATTTACCCCCTTCTTGGACGATTGCCTGATTCAGCAGATGGTCAGGGAAAGCTGTTGCAGCACCTGACCTTTGTAAAAGACATACTGACCTCCTTGGGATATACTATCAACAAAAAGAAATCAAAACTAGTCCCCACACAAAAAATGGTATTCCTGGGAGCAAACCTGGACACAGCATCCCAGATGGCATTCCTTACTCCAGGAAAACAAGCCTACCTGACAGGCTACTTCTCTCAACTAGCCACCAGAACCCAGTTATCTGCAAGAAAAATCCTGCAAGCTGTAGGGTTCATGGCTTCCTGCATTCTACTAATTCCATATGCCAGACTGCATATGAGGAAACTACAGTGGTACCTAAGAAGGATTTGGTGTCAACACTCTCAAGACCTGAAAACTATCATACCAATGATACCTTGTCTAAGGAAAGATTTTCTCTGGTGGGCAGCAGCATGCAACCACAACAAGGGACTTCCCTTCTCACAATCCCACGCCACCCAGACCCTCACCACAGATGCATCAGATTATGCCTGGGGTGCACATCTGGATGGCAGGTGCATTCAGGGCCAATGGAGCCCAAATCAAATACATCTGCACATCAACCAAAAAGAAATGCTAGCGGTTCAGCACACCCTAACAGATTTCAGACCCCTACTCTCCCGGGGCCTGTACTAATCAAAACAGACAACACCACAGTGATGTGGTATATCAACAAACAGGGAGGGACTCACTCTTATCCTCTCTGCAGGCTCGCCATGACTGTTTGGCACACAGCCTCAGCCATGCAACTACACCTGCTAGCACAATTCCTGCCAGGCTCCCTAAACTCTCTGGCAGACAACTTGAGCAGAAACCTGCTAGACCCACACAAGTGGCAACTAGACCACAGAACCTTCACCCTTGTATCCTGAAATGGGGCACCCCAAAGGTGGACCTCTTTGCTTCCCACTCCAATCATCAGCTCAGCAAATTCTGCACCAGAGAACCTCACAGCAAGACCTGGAAAGTGGATGCTTTATTCTTCCAGTGGGCAAACCTCTCGGTCTATGCATTCCCCCTCTACCACTCATTACAAGGATACTGCTCAAAATAAGTGAGGAAAAACCGAGGGCAATCCTGATTGTCCCAGACTGCCCATGGCAGCACTGGTACCCACTGCTGCGCAGCCTGTCACCCCTGCCACCATGGCACCTACCTCAGATACCAACACTCCTGACACAGAGGAATGGAGAATTCATGCATCCCCAATTGTAGACCCTCAACCAGGCAGCCTGGCTTATTCCCTGACCTCTCCTCAAGCTGCTACCTCTCCTCAAGCTGCAAGCCTAAGCAAACAAGCCCTAGATGTTATACATGAGGCCAGATGCCCCAGCACTAGAAAATCCTATGCTCACAAGTGTAAAAGGTTTTGCACCTGGATCCAAGCTAAGGGAGCCAGAACAGCACAGCCTTCCCTACCTCTCATCCTGGATTACCTTGCAGACCTACTACACAGGGGTCTATCCTTCTCTTCTATTAAAATTCATGCCTCTGTCATCTCTGATCATTGCAGCACAGAGTCACCTCTCTTCTGACATCCTCTTATCAAACAGTTCCTAAGAGGGGCTAACAACTAGGCCACCCAGAATAGCTCCTATCCCAGCTTGGGACTTTAACTTTGTGTTGGAAAAGCTCACCCTACCCCCCTTTTAACCTGTAGCTTCAGCAGAGTTAAAATTCCTCTCTTGGAAGACAGCCTTGCTTCTGGCCATCACTTCAGCTAGAAGAGTATCAGAGCTACAAGCACTCGTGGCTGTAGAGCCCTTCATCATTTTCCATGCTGACAGGGTCTCCCTCTGGACTAACCCATCCTTCATGCCTAAAGTGGTGTCCAGTGTGGCTCTCAAACAATCCATTAATTTGCTTACCTTTTTCCCTAACCCACAAAACAAGAAGGAAAGGATTTTGTACTCTCTAGATGTGCACATACAGCTCAGATTCTATCTAGACAGGAATAAATCTTTTAGAAAAACTAAACAATTTCTAGTCATAGGGCAAGGCCATATCCAAGCAAACAATCTCCAAATGGATAGCAAACTGCATCCATTTCTGCTACAAACAACATGGGAAACCACCCCCAAGGGGGTCAGGATGCATTCCACCAGGGCAACCTCCACCTCTGCAGCGTTCCTCAGAGGGGTCCCCACCAGACACATCCTCGAGTCTGCAACATGGACATCTGTTCATACCTTCACCAAGCATTACCACCTGCCTACCTAAATCCAGGGCAGGCTTTGCTATCGCATTCTTGAGGCATCCTACCCAGCCCCCAGTCTTCTTGACTGCCTCCACCATTTTCTTCAGCTTTATGAATCAACCCAAATGTGATGACTGCAACAATGAAACATGAAGAGCATAGTACAGTTGTGTACACTTACCATAAATGTAGATGTTCGAGTATATTCACTGTTGCAGTCCTGGTCCCCCCCCCCCATCCCCCTGGTCTATCTTTCTCTCTCTCTCTCTCTTTTTCTCTCCTTATAGGGAATTATTGGTATTTACTTTCTACTGGTGGTGTTCATCCACCATAGCATAGCTCCCTATTTGGGGGCTCCTGACAGTTAGGGCAAGAAAAACTGATGTAATGGCATTAGCTGCCTGAATTTATACCACTAACCTGACGTTAGTTAAGGAGCAACAGCAACCGATGCAGAAATACTAAGCCTCTGGTATTCGGGCCGAATGAGGGCTACCCCTGGCAGGATAACCTAAATGTGATGACTGCAACAGTGAATACACTTGAACATCTACATTTATGGTAAGTGTACACAACTGTACTTCCTTTCCCTGCTCTCAATGAGGGCAATAGAGCATGTTCCTGCAGAACAGAAAGTCCAAGGTTTCTACTCCAGACTTTTTCTGGTACCTAGAAAAGAGGGCACCTCGCACCCCATCCTCGATCTATCCATCCTAAACACATTCCTGGTGATACCAAAATTCAAAATGCTCACCCTCCATCAACTGCTACCTATGCTCTCCAAGGATGCTTGGCTAGCCACCCTAGACCTAAAAGAGGCCTACCTCCACATTCCTATCAGGGAATCATGCAGGAAATACATACGTTTCAGGGCAGGATGTCTGCACTTTCAGTTCTCTGCACTTCCCTTTGGCTTATCTACTGCTCCCAGAGTTTTCACAAAATGTCTGGCTATAGCCATTGCCTTTTGCAGACAAAGGAATATTCAAATTTACCCATATTTAGATTACTGCCTAATTCAGGCAGGCAGGCAGTCAAGAAAAGCTGCTCCAGCACTTGGCCTTTGTAAAGTCCCTGCTGACATCCCTAGGGTACACTATCAATAAAAAGAAATTCAAACTAGTACCCACTCAAATTATTGTATTCCTGGGAGCAAGCCTGGACACAGCATCCCAGATGGCATTCCTTACACCAGAAAAACAAACTTACCTGACAGCCTACTTTCACAACTAGCCACCAGACCCCAGTTATCTGCAAGCAAAATCCTGCAAGCTCTGGGGTTCATGGCATCTTGCATTCTACTCATTCCATATGCCAGACTGCATATGAGGAAACTTCAGTGGTACCTAAAATGCCTTTGGTGGCAACACTTTCAAGACCTAGAAACTCTTATACCCATGATACCTTGCCTCAGGAAAGATTTTCTTTGGTGGGCAGCAGCATGCTCCCACAAAGGGCTACCTGTCTCACCACCCCCCACTGTCCAGACCCTCACCACAGATGCATCAAACTATGCCTGTGTGCACCCCAGGCATAGTCTGATGCATCAAATTATGCCTGGGGTGCACACTGGGATGGCAGGTGCATACAGGGCCAATGGAGCCCACAGCAAATCCATCTGCACATCAACCAAAAAGAGAGGTTAGCTGTCCAGCATGCATTCCCGGCTTTCAGGCCCCTTCTCTCCCCAGGTGCTCTCCTGATCAAAACAGACAACATCACTGTGATGTGGTATATCAACAGGCAGGGAGGGACTCACCCCTATCCTCTATGCAGGCTAGCCATGATCATTTGGCACACAGCCTCTGCCATGAAACTACAGCTGTTAGCACAATTCCAGGTTCTCTAAACTCTATGGCAGATCACTTAAGCAGAAATCTTCTGGACCCACACAAGTGGCAGCTAGACAGAAGAACCTTCATCCTAATAACTCAGAAATGGGGCACCCCTGAAGGTCGACCTCTTTGCCTCCCACACCAGCCATCAACTAAGCAAGTTTTGCATTAGGGAGCATCACAACATGGCTTGGAAAGTGGATGCCCTGTCCTTCCCCTGGGTCAATCTTTTGGTCTATGTCTTTCCACGTCTACCTCTCATTGCCAGGGTACTGCTTAAAATAAGGGAGGAAAAACCAAGGACAATTCTTATTGCTCCAGACTGGCCTCGCCAGCATTGGTACCCACTGCTGTGCAGGCTGTCCCCACTGCCACCATGGCATCTGACTCAGACCCCAATCCTCCTGACCCAGAGGGAAGGAGGATTCATGCATCCTGAATTGCAGACCCTCAGTTTGGCAGCTTAGCTTATTCCCTAACCACTGATCAATCTGCCAACCTCAGTAAATAGATACTAGATGTTATACGTGAGGCTAGACGCCCTAGCACTAGAAAGTCTTAAGCTGACAAATGGAAAAGATTTTGCACCTGGATTCAGGCTAAGGGAGCTGATATGGCACAGCCCTCCCTTCTTCTCATCCTGGATTACCTAGCTGACCTGCTACACAGTGGCCTCTCTTTTTCCTCCATTAACATCCATGCCTCTGCTATCTCTGCTCATTTCCCCACTGAGCAGCCCCTCTTGTGACATCCTCTGATCAAACAATTCCTAAGAGGGGCTAGCAACTTGAGGCCACCCAGAAGAGCACCTACCCCAGCTTAGGACCTTACCTTTGCGTTGGAAAAGCTCACCCTGCCACCCCCCCTTCAAACCAGCATCTTCAGCAGAGTTAAACTTTCTCTCCTGGAAGACAGCTTTTCTTCTGGCCATCACTTCAGCCAGAAGGGTCTCTGAGCTACAAGCACTCATGGCTGTGGAAGCCTTCATCTTTTTCCATGCTGACAGGCTTTCCCTCAGGACTAACCCATCCTTCATGCCCAAAGTGGTGTCTAGTGTGGCTCTCAACCAATCCATTAATTTGCCCACCTTTTTCCCTAACCCACAGAACAAGGGGGAAAGGATCCTGCACTCTCTAGATGTGCACAGAGAGCTCAGATTCTGTCTAGACAGGACTAAACCATTCAGAAAGTCTGATCAATTGCTGGTTAGCTTTGCTGCAGGGGAAGAGGCCAAAGCCATCTCCAAACAAACAGTTTCTAAATGGATAGCACACTCCATCCATTTCTGTTACAAGCAACATGAAAAGCCTCCCCCTAAGGGGGTCAAGACTCACTCCACCAGATCACCCTCCACCTCTGCAGCTTTCCTCTGAAGAGTCCCCACCAGGGACATCCTGGAGGCTGCCACCTGGACACATGTTCACACTTTCACCAAACATTACCACCTGACTATCTTCTCCAAATCTTGGGTAGGCTTTGCCACTGCAGTCTTGGAGGGCATCTTAGCCGGCCCATAGTCTCCTTGACTGCCTCCACCCTTTTCCTCAGCTTCGGGAATCACTCCAAATGTGATGACTGCAACAGTGAAACACAACAAACATAGTACAGTTGTGTACACTTACCATAAATGTAGATGTTCGAGTGTATTCACTGTTGGAGTCCTGGTTTTCCTTCCACCATCCCCCTCTTCTCTCTATCTCACTCCTTACAAGAAACTTTTTGGTATTTACTTTCTGCTGGTGGGGTTCTTCCACCATAACCTGGCTCCCAATTGGTGGATCCTGACGGGGCAAGAAAAACTGATGTAATGGCGCCGGCTGCCTTACTTTATACTACTGACGACCTGACATCAGTCCTGAAGTGACAGCAACCGATGCAGAAATACTACACCTCTGGTATTTGGGCCGGCCCAGAGCTACACTAGCAGGGATAACCCAAATATGATGATTGCAACATTGAATACACTTGAACATCTACATTTATGGTAAGTGTACATAACTGTACTTTCTCGTGTTTCTATGTAGACAAGAAAATAAGGACAATAAAAACAGAATACTCTTTTCATTCAATGACTGAAACATAATGTCTTCTGAAAGCATTCAAGTTATTTTCTACATCTGGGAGAGCAATGAAGGTAACACAGAAATGGACAGTACTTAGTGTAAGTAGAAGCACAGGCTGTACCATGCATCTTAGCATGGAAAACATTCATTATAGGTTAATTCAAGCATGTGAGTGTAGTTGTCAGTCTGGGACAATTGCTCCTATTACAAGGGTTAAATTTCTATTATTTAAAGATGTACATAGTTTTGCTTGTTTATATTAAATTAGTAGGTTATGGGGGTGTTATAGGGGTTCTTTTGTTTTTGTTTGAGGGGTTTCAGTAAAACAAAAAGTCTTGTAAGATGTGACATAGACTCAAATGGATATGACAAGAAACAACTATATAAAAGATCAGTCTGTCAAACATTACTGTATCCATATAACACAAAAGCTGAAACTAAACAATAAAAAAGCTGTTATACATAACAGATGGAAATAATAACTTCTTATAATGGCACCACTTTCCATACTGTCTTGTAATGTGAACGGCCTCACAGGTATATACAAAAAATAAAGGGAGTGAACTGTATTAGAAATGCAGAGTGCAAATATGTATGTTACAAGAGACCCATATGGAAAAGCTGAGCATGTGAGAATTTGATAAAGAAAGGATTTCATGATGGTTATTTAGCAGAATATCTGGGACAAACTAAAAGGGGAGTGCTCATATTAATTGCTACAGGTGTTGCAATTGTGATAGAAGAGGGAAAAAGATAATAATGGGAAATTTGTAATAGTAAAGTGCACTTGCAAGGGAGGGAGATTACACTGGCATGTATTTAAATTCCACATAAAACTGTTAACATGGAGCTTAAGAAAATTCTCAGAGAAATAATCAGCTTTTAGCAGGGAATATTGCTTATAGGTGATGACTGGAATTTGATTTGCAACAGTGAGGATGTATTTGGAGGGCCTAGATGGGAAATATATAATAAAAGAGGGTAGATGTTTGAAGAAATTTATGAAAATGTTTGGTATGAAAGATGTGAATTCAGTAGTGGGAGCATGGAGAGAATTTGCATACAGTATTATTCCCCACGATAGAAAACCTGGGCTAGGTTAGACAGACATATTTCATAAGAACATATGCATTTAATTGAAAGTTTTGATATGCATCCATTAACTATATCAGATCACATGCCAATAATAACTAAATAAAAATGCAAGGTAACAAAATAAAAATGAGACACTGGCTCCTCCCCACCTATCTGTTAAACAGAGAGGAATGTAAGGAATGGGTAGTGGAAATTATTCAGGAGTTCATAGGGAACATAGAAATTTCTTCAGAAAATATAGCTAGTGAGTGGGATAAAATGAAAGTGGAGCTTAAAAATAGGGTAGAAATAAAAGAAAATGAGAGAGATTGTTTAGAAGTAATGAATTATTTAGAGGGACTGATAAACAGTAAAGTATTGCAGAATAGGGGAAATATCACAGAACAAGAAGAGGTGTAACTGCAAAGTGCTAAAGAGAAAATAACAGAATATCTGAGTAATATGCATGAGTTTAGAAATATTGCTGTTAAGCAACTGTTTTTTGATAATAACTCCAGAGCATAAAAGCTATTAGCTCAATGGCTCAGGCAACAGAAATTACAAAGAGTTGTTGCCAGGGTTAGGGAACCTATAACAAGGAAATTTACTATAAAATCCTGTACAGGTATTAGAAATACTTCAGAAATTTTATGAAAATCTTTTTAAAGCAGAGAAATGTGGAAATCAAGAAAAAGTACAGATGGAAATATTTATTGAATTAAATATGCCATGGTTGCAGGTGAATGAGGCTCATTTACTAACCATTAGGATAGGAGGCGATGAGATAAAAATGGTAATGTATAATCAAACTACAAGAAGGTCTTCAGGAATAGATAATATTCCTGTGGATGTTTGAAAGCTAGGAGGGAAGAAAGTGATAAAGATCTGGAAGGTTTTGTTTAACAGTATTTTAAAAGGAGAAGTACCAACATTCTGGAAGAAAGCTGTGGTGGCTGTATTACCTAAAGATGGTAACGACCCATCAGTGCCACCTTCATATAGTTAATTTCGATGCTAAACCATGATTATAAAGCTTTTATGTCTATAATGGCTAAAGGAATGCCAAAGGTGTTGCCAAAACTGATAGATATGGATCAGTGTGATTTTGTGGAGGGGAGGCAAACATGTGACAACATTAATAGAACAATGATGATCCAGAGGGAAGCAGAATGTAAGAAAATACCACTGTTGTTGGTGGGTAATGCTGCAGAATAAATAAAAGAACACTGAATATGTATGCTGGGATTTTCTGAGTAGGGCAATGGCACCATTTGCATTCCCTGACACAATAATAAGGTTAATTAGGATGATATGTAGTAAGTACAGAGGGATTAAACTGATCAGTCACAGCATGAAGTTATGGGAAAGAGTAGTGGAAGCTAGGTTAAGAAGGGAGGTGATGATTAGTGATCAGCAGTATGGTTTCATGCCAGGAAAGAGCACTACAGATGTGATGTTTGCTCTGAGAGTGTTGATGGAGAAGTACAGAGAAGGTCAGAAGGAGTTGCATTGTGTGTTTGTGGATTTAGAGAAAGCATATGACAGGGTGCCTAGAGAGGAGTTATGGTATTGTATGAGGAAGTCAGGAGTGTCAGAGAAGTATGTAAGAGTGGTACAGGATATGTACGAGGGTACTGTGACAGCAGTGAGGTCTGTGGTGGGAGTGATGGATGCGTTTCAGGTGGAGGTGGGATTACATCAAATATCAGCTCTGAGCCCTTTCTTATTTGCAGTGGTGATGGACAGGTTGACAGACGAAATCAGACAGGAGTCCCCGTGGACTGTGATGTTTACAGATGACATTGTGATCTGTAGTGAGAGTAGGGAACAGGTGGAGTTGACCCTGGAGAGGTGGAGATATGCTCTAGAGAGAAGAGGAATGAAGGTCAGCAGGACTAAGACGGAATATATGTGTGTGAATGAGAGGGAGGATAGAGGAATGGTGAGGATGCAGGGAGTAGAGGTGGCGAAGGTGGATGAGTTTAAGTACTTGGGATCAACAGTTCAGTGTAATGGTGAGTGTGGAAGGGAGGTGAAGAAGAGAGTATAGGCAGGATGGAGTGGGTGGAGAAGAGTGTCAGGAGTGATTTGTGACAGACGAGTACCAGCAAGAGAGAAAGGAGGTCTACAAGGAGGATGAGACCCCAGCTATGTATATGGGATGGAGAGACGGGGCATGGACAAAAAAAAGCAGGAGTCAGAGCTTGAGGAGGCAGCAGCTGAAGATGTTAAGATTGATTTGATGAGGATGTAGGATGGACAGGATTAGGAATGAGAGAGGTCAGCCCAGGTTGGAAGGGGGTGGAGAGCGAAAGCCAGAGCAAGATGGACATTGGCTGGAGTGATGCTGAGAGGATTGGAAAAAGATTGGGAAAAAAAAAAAAAAGATGCTAGCTAAAAAGCTACCAGGGAAAAGGAGAAGAGGAAGACCTAAGATATGGTTGATGGATGGAGTTGGAGAGAGTGGGTGGTGGTGATGCAGATGATGCAGAATGGAAACAAGATGATCTGCTGGAGATCTGCTGTAGCAACCCCCCTAAAGAAGAAAGAAAGAAGAGAAAGAAGAAGAAAGAAGGAAGAGGGATATAAAAGGAAAAGTTAAAAAAAAGAGTTAAGTTTTGTTCAAGCAGAGAGAAGTTTTGTTCAAACAGGTCCTCTTCCCCTTTTTTATTTTTTTTTTTTGGCAATTTTTTTTATTTAGAGCAACTGACAAAGAAAATAATTGATATAATTGGTAAGGTATTGGGGAATTGTTTGTGCAGATGATATTATTTTTGTATATTTGTTTGCAGAAAAGGACATTTTTTGATTGTTTGAAATTCTTGAAATTTTGAACATTTTTGAAATACAATTTGATAAAACAAAACACACCAAAATAAAAATAAAATGAGTAAAAAAAACTGTTGGAATACCCATATTTATGGGGACATGATAAAATGAAGTATTTAGGAGTATGGACTAAAAATGATTCCATTATGGCAGCTAAGGATATGTGGGAAGAGACTAAACAAAATATAATACAAAAACTGAGAACATGGAAGCTCTGTTTTATGTGTATGGCTAGCACAATACAAGCAGTGACAGTGTTTCTAGTCCCTTTAGTTTTATACACAGTTCAGGCATGTTTTTATCAACCAGAGGAGAAGTTGTGGATAGCAGCTAATAAATAGTTGAAGGATTTTTTTCTGTGAGGGGAAGATGGCATGAGTCAAGTGGATAAGTTGGTCATTCCAATGGAACAATGTGGTTTAGGGTTACCTGATTTGAAGGGATATTTCAGAGCTACACATTTAAGGCTCCTTTGTATACCACAAGCAGAAAGCCATAATTCAAAGTGGAAAGGGATTATGATGAAACAGGAGGAGCTTAAGAAATAAGTTGACTCAGATTTTGGATGCAGATCCTTAAGGAGAATAACAATAATCATACAGAATATTATATTCATAAAGTACCCAAAAGTATTCTAAAAACTAAGCCAACACAGGAATGACGAAAGGAGAAGTGGCCAATAATTTGGACTGCAGACCAGAGATTGCCTTCCGTATCAAGAATTGATGATAGAGGATAAGCAAAGAGAAAGGAAAAGGGTGAGCCTAAGTAAAAGACCAGAACTGGTAGAGTTTTTAATAGATTAGTAGTGTTGTTAAAAATGATTTGATTAGTAGGGCATGCAGAATATTGCATGATAATTATAAGAATCAATTGCAGGAGGTAGAAGGGATTAGGAAGAAAGACTGGATAAGCAATTCGCAAAGAAACAACAGTAGGATATATGTATGCCTCACAAATATGCAGCAACATCTTGAATATTTAGGATATTTACTTTGTTTGCATAGGTACTTTTATACCCCAAGCAGACTCCAAAGAATGTTTCCTCATGTATTGCCATAAAGTCTGCTCTTCAAATTTTACCTTAGAACTAGCCAGTTTTTTTAGTTTTAGCACTTAAATCTGTTTCTTTGAGCTCAGCACATGTTCAGAACTCATTGTAAGCACTAAATAAGGTAAAAATTACTACAGCACTCAGCTTTCCTCACTTGTCTAGAGGAAAACAGTTTTTAGTACTTAATAAATAAGCACCTATCCAGGTATGCCTAAGGGTCAGTTCCCAGTGTTTTCTCCTGAATACCTGATGAATCTGGGCATCTTGGGGCAATGCATCAATTGCCTCATGTACACAGACAACCCTTGTCTCCTACCACCCAACATTACAACCTGTGAGAGATGCACTTATATAGCCAAACTGGAAACAAAGCTCTCTTCACCCAAGACTGGACCAGACAGTCAAGAGGAGAAGGTAAACACTTGCACCACACCACACTCATCACATAGTCTCTCAAAACCTAAACCACCTAAACACACACATAAAACACAAAACACACAACTACATTCACAGAGGCTCTCAATAAAAATCTGCTCAAGCAACAGAGACCTCCAAAGCAGAAATGCAAGCAACCTACACCCCCCAACACAACCCAAATGACACATAGCCCACAAACCTCAGTGTGCCACTCAACCACAGCTCATAAGGTATAACAACGTACCCAACACTTTAGTCATAGGTGACTCTATAGTCAGGCACACTGATGTTCCACTCACCAGGATAAACAAGGAGAAAGTTACTGTCATTTGTCTGTCAGGTGCCAGGATTCGCCACATAGTGCACGCACTCAGGTCACTCCACAACAAGTACAGATATGACTCTGTCATTGTCCATGTTGGTGTGAATGACCTGAGATGTACCTCCCTGGATTACATGAAAAGAGACATGGAGGAGCTCTCCGATCTTGTAGCCCAGGCAGGTATGATCCTAGCCCTGAGTAGCATCCTGCCATCACCCAGAATGATACCACAGTACAAGGACAAAATGACTGACTTCAACAATTGGCTAAGCTTCTGGTGTCATTCTAAGGGGATCCAGTATCTGTCTGCCTGGGATGACATGATCGACTGACCACGATGCTTTGCCAGAGATAGCCTGCACCTGTCGCCCTTGGGATTCCGGATACTGGCTAAGGCTCTTGCCACCCCTATAGTGCCTTTTTTAGGCAAGGTTCAAATGACAAATTCACCACCATAACAGGTACAAGCAAGCAAAATCTGAGGGTAATGCTACTCAATGATAGAAGTCTGAACCTCAAAATGCATTGACTTGAGGCACTCCTTAAAATGGAGAACATCGACTTCTGTGCAGTGACAGAGACCTAGTTCAAGGCTCAGAGAGCACCCCTGCATTACCAGGCTATAATTCATACCACACCTTTCAGCCACCTAACCTGGACCAAAACACTAAAGGCAGCGACATGTCCATATTCATTAAGGATATCCACACCTCCAGGCTAGATGCTCAGCATAATGCATCCGAGATTATCCAAGTGCAACTAACTCTGGGCAAAACCACAATCCAAACTGTAACTTGCTACAGATCCCCCCACCATTCCCCAGGATTCCCACTCCTCATTTCTTGATACACTGGAAAATATTAGAGTACAACCCAACACCCCAATAATGGAGGATTTCAACTACCCCACCATTAACTGGGAAAACTACTCATGTACCAACTATTTTGCTCAACGTTTTCTGGAATTCATAAATTCCAATGCCTTGGATCAGCCTATCCATACCTCCACCAAGGGCAGCAATATCCTAGACCTGGTCATTACCAACATGGGTGACTGGTGTTCCACACCAGAGGTCAATTCCTCATTGGTCAGATCCAACCACAAGCTAATCATCCTAGACATCCACATCCCGCCCCCACCCCCCATTAGGGAAACTACCATAAAAAAATTTCCAAAGACAACTTCACGCTTAAGACAGAAGTGGCAAACTTCACGACACCCATGCAGACAGACAATAGAGGTATGACTGCTGAATCTTACACAAATGCACTTTATAAGCACTTACATGAGTGCATGAATCATGCTATCCCTAACAGAACCAAGATGCTGTCCTCCAAAAAAAGGAAGCCAATTTGTTGGTCCTCTGCCATAAACAAACTCTACAACAGAAGAAAGAAACTGTTTAAAAAAAGAGTAAAATCTCATGATTGGAGGAATTCCCTGGTCAGCCTCAGTAAGAAGCTGAGATCCCTCATAAAATCCTCTAAAGCTAGTCACAAAAACAAAATCACAACTGATTCTAAAGACAACCACAAAGCATTCTATAGCTATGTCAAGAATCGCAATGGCAACACTCAGATCTGCTCTGAGTTACAGCACAATGGCACTAAATATACAGAACCAACTGATATTGCCAACATCCTGTCAGATAGGTTCAGTGCTAACTTTACCCCCTCTCACCTCCTAAAGGGCCCATCTCTATACTGGCAGATTGCAAAGTTCCTGTAATCACAGCTGCACAGGTAAAAACCACACTCTCCAAAGCCAAGAACATAGCATCCATGGGACCTGACAACATCCCAGGCTGCGTTCTACACAAACTACAGAATGAACTGGCACCCCACCTAAGCACCATGTTCAATCATAGCCTCACCTCAGGCTTTTTGCCCACTGAATAGCACACAGTGGTGGTTATCCCACTCCACAAAGGGGGAACCATTACAGACCCCCGGGAATTACCACCCCATTAGCCTAACGAGCCTGGTCTGCAAGGCCATGGAACGTATCGTCATGGAACTTATAAACAAAGACATTAGTAATCTCCAAACTCTGGACCCCACCCAGTTCGGGTTTGTAAAATGCAGCTCTTGTCTCCTAAACCTGATAGACTTCTTTGAAGCAGTCACCAAAGCCGTAAACGAGGGTAAGGTGGTTCACACAGCCTATCTAGATCTCGCCAAGGCTTTTGACACCATCCCCCACTCTGGAATTATAGATAAACTCACTAAACTAGGTATAAATCCCTATGTCATAAGATGGGTTGCCAACTGGCTTACTGACAGAATCCACACTGTGAAAGTAGCAGACTCCAAATCCGACTTCAGACCAGTGACAAGTGGAGTACCACAGGGTTCAGTCCTGGGTCCTCTCCTGTTTGGTGTCGACTTTTTTGATGTACAGGCTAACATAGAAGGTCTTTGACTTCAAACTAGGAGCCATAATCAAAACTCCTAACAATGTGGACATCCTACAAAAGGGCCTCACTGAGACAGATGCCTGGTGTCAAAGCCATGCCCTCAAGCTCAATGCCAAAAAGTGCATTGTCATCCCCTTTGGAAAAACTCTGTACCCATGAGCTACCACATAGGTGGTAGTCTACTTAACACCGAAAGTGTGATAGGAGACCTTTGATAATCACATCACCACAGTAGTCAGGAAATCCTTCTACGTGGCACACCTCATCACAAAAGTTTTCTCGTCCAGGAAAAAAGAGGTCATTGTTCCCCTCTACTCATCAGTCATTAGACCCATTCTAGAGTACAACGGCCCTTTTGGTATGCACCTCACAAGACATCTACAACAACTGGAAAGGCCACAGAAATACCTCACAAAGAGGATTACCAGCCTCAAACAGATGCCCTACGCAGACCGTCTCAAGCTTTACTCCATCGCATATCGCCTACTCTGACTAACATACAAAGCTATGTCAAACCCAGAGCTGTTAGAGGTGCTCCACTTAATGGAATCCCAATCCCTTCGAGCTCCATGCTCTAGGGACCTAAACCTTGTCACCACAATAAACAGAACATGCTGGAAGGATAGATTCCTGTCCCAGAGGCTTCCCATACTGTGGAACAAACTATCTTTCTAAATCAAACAAAGCTCCTCATTAGCACTCTTCAAGAAAAATGTTGATGACTGGCTGGGAAATAGGAAATTCACCCCGGGGATCAACTCTGTGGCTCTGCTCGACAGGGGCACAGGAAAATAATTTTTTTGGGTGGCAAAAGCCAGGGTACCTTTTTGGCTAGGCTTATATAGGCCCTAGGGCCAATAGCCTAGTACCTACCTATGAACCTATGAAATGCTGAAGGTGTGATTAGGAAGAAAGAGATAACTGGGAACATATTTTTAGCAGAGCAATGATTTGACAGACTATAAAAATTCCCTGCAGACTACTCTGTCATAAATACTAGGTGAGAAAATTAATATAACTAAGGAAACTTTTTTTGAGCTGTGATACCGAATCTGAATTTTCTAGACACAGTAAGGCCTTGCTGAGTTTAATTCTGATGGCTGCAAAAAATACATTTTTAGAAAATGGAAATCAAAATCTAAACTATCAGTAGATGAAGTAGTGAATATAGTAACAGAGAGAAAAGCACTGGAAGTGGGATCTTTAGAAAGGGGTTTGAGCAGTTTACGTAGAAAAAAAAATCAGAAATTGTGGGAACAATATATGCTGAATAATGTTTTGGATGAATGAGGTTTATGAGAAGGCAAAAATTGGACAATTTATGTAAGGCTGGACTTACAATGACTGTATAGATGATTGTAAGTGATGTAAAATGTTTGCAACTGAAAATATGTTAATATTTATTTATTTAACATTTGTTTACATGCATGAATGGGCGTTCCTTCGTTGAAGGTTGTGCGTTAGGCCCGGCAAGCCAGCACGTAAAAATCTACTGCCGATCATTAGCGGACCGGAGTTCCGCTGTGGCGACCCCTAACCGGGAAAAGCTGAAAGACACAACATTTAACATTTGTTTACTGGGAAAGTCCGACTTGGAACAAAGCCAATTTTCAGTGGAGACCTGAGGAGAAACACTCTCAATGCATGTTTTTGTGTGGTTTGTTATATAGCTTGTTTTCATGTATATAAATGTATGATTGCCTATGTCATAAATGATAATTCAGTAAAGCTGTTTCTTTTTTAAAAGAAGTTATTTTCTTCCTTGCTTAAGACAGAGCATGTTACAACATAGCTTAAGAAGCACTGTCTGGGTGGTTTGTTGCTGTGCTCTCTTCTGCATCAGAAAACCACTCAACCTTTCACCAATGTGATCATGCTTCATCATACTGGTAAGATGGCTGTGTTCAGTACTTGATTCAGATGAAATACACTGCTGACATTTGCAATATGTCATCCTAGTCACTCCTACAGTCACTAAGCATTGCCATTTGGGTCACTCATCCAAGAATAAGGCATTGTATAACTATCATTCTTTAGCACATTTATCCTAAGACTTTTGTATGAGTCTGTCTTGTTTGCTACCGTTTCTGATATATGACATTCTGCTTGGTTTTTACCCAAATCCTAACCTACTAAAGAAGGATCATTGAAGTAAGGGTTTTGGACAGATATATGCATATTTATCATTCCTGCCGATCTTTTTTGCAGGTTCAGTACAGCGGATATATTTTACCACGTTCTGTTTTTTTTCCTGGTTGGCATTTGCCTACATTCCTCAGCCCTGCAGTAGGGCACTGCTGAAAGTAATATTTCAAAATTTTAAATTTACAGCCCTATATTCAGCTTGTTTTCTTGCAATTAAATAATGTCCATTTTATTTCATTCTCATTGTCTGGTGTTTTTCCTATTGCCTAAGTATTATAAAAGAAACCAATTGTGGGTTTATGATGCATCTTTGATAACATACTAGGTACTCTGTCATGGCTTCAACTACTTGTTTATAATTACTGTACTTTGACCCAGCTGCCATTGTGCTGAATAGGCAGAAAATGATGCTTTCAATGACATCTATGTGAACAAGCAGGGTATTATTAGTTGATTAAATAATGATCGTCAACCTTTCATTAAGATTTGATTCATCTCGTACTAGTTGCATGTTAAGCAAACAGAAAATATAAATTGCTGATATGGACCTAATTAGTAAATATTGTATGGCAGTTGCTTGACATTTGATCAGCATTTACAAAACTTTCTTGTGGTAAGTGACACTTGCATGAGTCCTTTCCTTCTACAAGTGACCAGAGAGTAGCTGCAAGAAGTTGCAGTAGTTACATAGAAAATAGATGATATGTACTACTACTGTTGTTAAACAATGTCTCTAGATGAAAGTAGAAGTGTTTGTAAAAACTGTGCTGTATTTATTTGTTTATTTATTTGAATTTGTTTACCTGGGTAGGGTACTGATCTGTTCTGAGCACTTTCCGTATCAGCCCAGTAGTGAAAATGCAATAGTATGTATGATGGTGAAGTTAACAATTATCCTGTGCTACAATATTCTAGGTTAAGTGGTGCATCACCTTTTCTTGGTGAAACCAAGCAAGAGACCCTTGCTAACATTTCAGCGACAAACTATGAATTCGATGAAGAGTATTTTAGTCAGACAAGTGAACTGGCTAAAGATTTCATCAGGAAATTGCTAGTCAAAGACACACGGTAAGAGAAACCATTCTCAGCTTTTAGGGCTGAGTCCATAGATTAAATTCATTGAAAGTATATCATTGTTTCACAGTTTAATATTGAAGCATTTTATCCTGCTGACTTGAGGATGGCTTGTGGTGTTATTTACATAATGGTTCTAATGATGAAGTTCAAAGAAATAGGGTATCTGCAGTATCTCCATGTCATAAAGTGTTACTGCAGGCTAGAAGGCTGTTAGAATCAGTTTTGCAGAACTTTTCTCTACTTTGGAAATTGTTGTATGATCTGCCATGACATATAATGACATTTTTACATGCCATTGTCGCTTCTTGCTGTATTTTGTCATTTATGTTTCAAGACACTGAAAATATTGGATCTAACACTATTACTGAAGCAGACATGTTGACTACTGGTTTGATCGACACATTCCCTTACAGTGAAGTTTACAAACACACAGTAGCTGATGAAGACTGGCAAAATAATTTTATTCCTGGCAAGTAGCTGTTGTGCAACATGCAAACATTTTATGGCTTTTAACTCCAAGACTGCTAAATCATATGGATTATATTAACCTTTTAGAGAATATGGCACTGGATGTACACACTAGTACCTGCTGAAACACTGTTTTTCAGAAATTACTTCTCAGTCTAACATCAATTGTTTTTCTTAAATGATTTGTGTTTTCCAGCATTTATAATAACCACACAGTACATAGTCATAGTACACATAGGGGTACATATTCCCAGAATGTATTTACTTTACCGTGTAGAATACATTTTGCTTAGCATAAATAGAGTTCCCCACAAAATTAACTCTAAATGTGTAGTAGCTGACTGTAATCTGGCAGCATTTCTTGAATCATACATTTATGCATAGTACTACAATTGGAAATAATCAAATAAAATGGGTAAAAATGTGACACAGCTATGCAAAATTTGCTAAAATCCATGCTGTTAGTACTTGTTGTAATTTTTTTCCATGTATTAAACAATTATCAATGCAAAGTTGTCATGTTAAAGTTCTTATGGTCAATGAGAATGTTAATATTATAGTGTCTGTGGTGATAACCAGGGCTGTAAAAACCTGTCAGTGAATTAGAAAATATATCAGCATTTAACAGTTGTGAGTGTAATGGAAACCAAATGATATACCAGATGTACCCATTGTCTGTGTCAATATGATGTTCTATTTAACAACTTCAGAAATGTTACTCATGCATGAATAGTAATCAGCATTTTGCAAAGGAAACTGCTTCTGAGTATCCAAGGGACAGGAACCAGGGCAAAAATTAAAAGCATGTCTCCCTTCCAAGTTACTCGTTTTCAAGATAGTCAAAACAAAAATTAAACTACCAATTTCATAATCACACTACGTGTGTGTGTGTGTTTGTGTGTGTGTGTGTGTGTGTGTGTGTGTGTGTGTGTGTGTGTGTGTGTGTGTGTGTGTGTGTGTGTGTGTGTGTGTGTGTGTGCTGTTATAAAACATTATACTGGGTTAAAGGGAACATCAGACCAAAAGTTGTTCATGTGGCAAATAAGAATGTAACAAGTAATTTCCTTTAAATGTTTAAATATTCAGAACATTTAGGCCCATTGCAGTGACACAGCATAATCAGTCTGTTGCCTGGTAGAGCATGGGGACTCCTTCTTAATGAAGATTTTACTATAAGTACCAGACAAATCTATTCAAAATATAGAGAATTATGCATGGGTCAACAATCATAACTGCTTTTTTGAGACATGGATACCAAGAAATTTACCTGAGCGAACACACAATACAGGTTACAATCTGCTGACCCACTCATAATTCTTTGTAATGCATGGAGATATATCATCTCGATGTACTACAATTAGTCAAAAGTAAGAAGAAGAAAAAAAAACAAGATGTGTTGTTCTGTCTTTGAAAGCCAGTAAAGCAGTGGGGAAGTGTTTGATGTCTTACATATTCCCAGTGTTAGGAAGCAAGTTAATTCAAAATACTTTGTATATTTCAGCAGACAGTAGGCAGAAACAGGAGTTGAAACAAAGGTGTTTCATGTTCTGCTGCTGCTGTTTACTTGTCAGTGCTGTCTACTTTTAGTGCAGATGTGATGTTAACAGCATCTAGGAGGTGCATAACAATTTGCAGTGGTTAGCAATGTGACCTACATTGGTAGCTCAGAAAATATTATAAATTTTACAAGTAATGCTAATATAAACCCATTTCATTAATAAGTAGCACTAAACTACTCTCCCCTGAAGAACTATGCAGCACAAAAAATCTGGAAAAAGCCAACATTTATTGGGGGGGGGGGGGGGCAAAAGCCCAAAACCAGGGACACATTTTAAACATTGCTTGTATAATCTTGAAAAAGTTGCTAGAATAAAATGTTTGCATTACAGTGCATTTCCTGAAAGATAGGAAGACTGAAACTTAAATGGATATCATTATTTAGTGAATTCAGTTCAGCTTCTCACTGATTTGCCAGAAAACCACAAATTTTAAGAGGAACAGACCAAAAGTATGAACCAAATATTCCAGACATTCCTTAAAACTTTGAGAACTATGGTTAACACCTTGAATCACGAGTAGTGGTGGTATGGGTAGATAATTTAGGCTCTTGCAACCTGTACCTAAGGTGCAGGTTTGAGCCTGAGTAACTCTAACCAGCAGTTATAACTACCTGGGGCATTTTCACACACACAGACACACACACACACACACACACACACACACACACACACACACACACACACACACACACAGTTAAAGGAAAGCACGGTTCAGCTGTAAATTAAGTAATCTCCTGCCTGCTGTCACAAGCACAGTTCAGCTGTTAAAGTAAACACAGTCTCCTGCCTGCCGTTACAGTAAAAGGAAGAACATCTCAGCTGTTAAAGAAAAGGCAATCTCCTGTCTACCATTACAGTAAAAGTAAAAAGAAAGCACAGTTCAGCCGCTAAAGTAAAGGCAATATCCTAGCCCCCGTTACAGTAAAAGAGAGCACAAGACAGTTCAGCTGTTAAAGTAAAGGCAATCTTTTGCCTGCCATTGCAGTAAAAGAAAGCATATTTCAGCTGTTAAAGTAAAGGCAATCTCTTGTGTCTACCATTACAGCAAAAGTAAAAAGAAAGCACAGTTCAGCCATTAAAGTAAAGGCAATCTCCTGCCTCCCGTTACAGTAAAAGTAAAAAGAAAGCACAGTTCAAGCATTAAAGTAAAGGCAATCTCCTGTCTCCCGTTACAGTAAAAGTAAAAAGAAAGCACATTTCAGCCTTTAAAGTAAAGGCAATCTCCTGTCTCCCATTACAGTAAAAGTAAAAAGAAAGCACAGTTCAGCCGTTAAAGTAAAGTCAATCTCCTGCCTGCTGTTACAGTAACGGTAAAAAGAAAAGACAGTTCGGCCATTAAAATAAAGGCAATCTCCTGTCTGCCGTTACAGTAAAAGTAAAAAGAAAGCACAGTTCAGCCATTAAAATAAAGACAATCTCCTGCCTGCCTTAACAGTAAAAGTAAAAAGAAAGCACATTTCAGCTGTTAAAGTAAAGTCAATCTCCTGCCTGCTGTTACAGTAAAAGTAAAAAGAAAGCACAGTTCAGCCATTAAAGACAATCACCTGCCTGCCCTTACAGTAAAAGTAAAAAGAAAACGTAGTTCAACTATTAAAGTAAATTAAGTAATATCCATTAAAGTAAAAAGCATCCTGCTCCTGTTCACCCCCCCCCCTGAAGGAAAGAACACTTCAGCTGTAAATTAAGTAATCTCTTGCCTGCCTGCCATTACAGTAAAAGACATCCTGCCATTATTTTATTTATTTATTTTAAAAACAACACACAGGAGATAAGAATACAAGGTAATACTTTCAAGGTCACATGAACAATAAAACAGGTTAAACAGATAGTTTAAGTAGTTGAAACATTCTTGGTTGGTAGGAGTAGTCTAAACTAAAAGCTAATCAGGATTAGAACATGGGCATAACCAGTTAGATTTTAGTAGGTCTTGAGTTGTTTGGGAGGGCATTCCAGGATTTTCAATGTGCTTCACCTCCTGATTTATAGCTTTAATGGTTTTGGATTTGAAGTATTTGGAGGATCTGTTGATTAAGTTTAAGAGTGTTAAGAAAAATGAAAGCACAAGTAAAATGCACTTTATAAATTCTGTAAAAGGCATCCTGCTAAGCACAGTTCAGCTGTTAAAGTAAAGGCACAAGCACAGTTCAGCCGTTAAAGTAAAAGTATAAATTAAGTAATCGCCTGGTAAGCACAAGTACAGTTCAGCAAGTAAATTAAGTAATCTCCATTAAAGACATCCTGCTGTTAAAGTAAAAAGAAAAACACAGTTCATCATACAGTAATCACATTGTAGCAGCTGTTTTACCTGGTGGAGGAGGAGGAGCTGAGCCGGGGGAAACCTGCAGCCATTAAATAAGTAAAGCTACTGCTGTTTGTCATGCAAGGAGGAGCCGGGGAAGAAAGCTGTGCTGTGCACTCACAGTCTGGTCTGCAGAAGCTGACGTCATCAAGCATGCCCTGCACGTGATGACGTCAGGAGTAAAAATTAAAAAAAAAACAGGAAATTCAGAAATTAAAGGGGCCATGCGGAAATTTGTGGCACCCCAATATTTTGCCCTCAAAACTGGTATTTATCGAGGAATTCGGTACAGTTGAGAGGTATGGTGCCCAAGCACCTGCACCACAAACACACACAAAAATGTAGTAACCTTATTCTTTCCCAGTGATCAGGGACTGAAAGCTTTGACAGGAACTGAATATTTTTAATTGTGTTTACCAGAGGGAAAGAAAACAGGGCTGCATAAAGTAAATTGAAACCAGGAGTAGGCTGATCATGACATGGTAAGTGGGTGGCGATAACTGGGCGGTATCAGGACAAGTTTCTTTCAGTCAGAATTTTAGACTCTGGGATTTTCCCTTTAAAAGAAAACCCCACCCTCTCCTATAGTTTAACTCAACCCTTAGGTTCCTTTCTTTCCTATAATAATTCTTCCAGTAATGTGTAAGTTAGGGAAACCTGCCTATACATTATGAAACTTTCATTTCCTTGGCTTGAAATCACAGGAAGGGAAGGGAAAGCCCACCCACTTTTTTTTTAACTCCCCCACTGCTTTACCGACTTTCAAAGCCAGAACAACACATCTTGTAACCTATCACTTATCATATACTTTGCGGAGGACATACCACAGACACAGAGAAGTCTGTAGTTTGGCCTGTCAGATACTTCCTACAGTCTTAAAACAGGCAATTAGTCCTGTTAATGTCAGCAGCTGCTTTAAAAATACAGAATGTTGTGAAGCTGTTTTCCACTGCCTAATCCTGATTTTGGCTGTCCCATGTTAAAGACAAATGGCTTTTTACACATTTTTTGTATAGGAATCCTCTTGTAAACAGTATTTATCATCATCTTATTGCTGCAGACACTACTGAGTAGCAGAACAAGTTCTGTGAAGTGCTGATTAATAGTTCTTGGATTGCAGTGGCAACTTTTACACCTCAGGAAGAGTGTGGGGAGGGTCTATCAGTGTTCAAGCATTGGACAACAAAATGACAGTCCATACAAAAGCATGCAATTTATAGTATTTCTTTAGCTGATGCTGTATAATTGCTTTGAGTAACTTAAACAAGCTCCGAGACAAATATGTATAATAGTTATTCAGGAAAAAATGCAAGCACTCCTGCATTTGAAAGTGTGTAAGATGCCTGTGACTCAGACTGCTGGCATTGTATCTTGGTAGATTGGGAAGACAGCATCACTTCCTTATGTCTAGCATGACTCATGTAAAGGGTACTTGAAAAGAATTCTGGGAAAGGGACAAGAATGCACTGAAACAAGATCCCATTAATAGAGTTCCTATTGAATTGTCGGCAGCTTAGGTTTTCGAATGCTTAATCATCGCCACCTAAGTGTTGAACGTTTACAATAGCGAATGGCCACATCATCGAATTCTTTCCTCGGGAAAGAATTTGCGTGGCTGTTATCGAGGATTTGCCCTTTCCCCAATGCAGAGCGATCTCGTTGTTAGTATATTTAGTTAAGGGGGTGGTGGGAGAAGCCCCCCACTATGCTTGGGTTTGTTTGTGTATTTTGTTTACAGATGGCCAAATGAAGTCTTTCCCAAGGAAAAAATTTGATGATGTCGCCATTCACTATTGTTAGCTTTCAATGCTTAGATGTCGATGTTTTAGGATTCGACAACCTAAGCTGTTGATGTTATGATATAGACGCCATTAATAGGACAAGTCCCTTGTCAGACATTTAGTGAAATAACTTATTTTATAAGAATCACCTTAAGTTATTTTGATGCATTAAAATAATATAGAAAACAAAGTTATCTGGTACTTGTCCAAAGTGGAATGCAAACAATGTAAAATGTACTCACCTAAATCAAGATTTAGCAGATGTCTGTTTTTAACACCTTTGTTGAGTTGTCACTTAAGATATAGGCAAACATTTACATACAAGAAAACAAACCATGTTGATATGTTCACATTTATACAATTATCATAAGTCTAACATTACATAAATCGATCAATTCCTGCCTTCCCTTAAACCTCACTCCACCTCCAAAATATTATTCTGCATGTATTGTTCCCACAATATCCATTTTTATGTAATTTGTTGGTACTCTTCTCTAAAGATCCCGATTCCATTTTTTTTCTCTATGTTAATATTCACTACTTTAAATACATTTGGTTCAGACTTTGATTTACATTTTCTAGTAATTGTATTTTTGAAAGCCACTAGAATTAAACTTAACAAGGCCTTACAGTGTCTAAACAATTCAGATCCTGTATCCCAACTAAAAAAAAAAAATAATTTCCTTAGTTACACCCATTTGCCCACCCAATTTTTCTGGCAGAGTACTCTGTAGCAAATTTTTAAAGTCTACCAACTCATTACACTCCCAAAACATATGTTCTCAGTTACCGCTTTCTTCCCCATCAAATTTCCAACATTTTCCATCTACTTGAGGAAATTCTTTGGAGTGTGCTTGAGGTATAAAAATACCTATGCAAATACTTCCAAGCAAAATTCCTGAATGTTTTAGACTTTGTTGCATATTTTGGTGCCATGCATATGTCCTGTCATTGTTTTCTTGTGACTTGCCTATCCAGTCGCTTTTCCCAATCTTTTCTAACATCCTCTGATTGATTCCTATATTTACTGTGCAGTATTGTTTATGCCCTACTATTATCTCTTTTAACAGCAGCTTGTATTGCAGATTCAACTAAAAACTCTACCAGAGCAGGTCTTTCACTTGGGATTCTCCTACCCCTTTCTCTTTGCCTATACTCTCATATCAATCCCTGATAGGGAAGCCAATCTGTCACCTGCAGTCCAAATGTCTTCTTGGCCTCTTTCTATTCTCTTACCTTTCCCTGTCTAGTTATTTGCTCCCAATACCTAGGTTCCTTTGCAAGTTTTCTCTGGTAAATTCCAGCTCTCTCTTGCCTATTCTGTGTACCCCTAATTGCAGTCATCCCTATTGGCAGAATCTCCTTTGCCCATTCTCATAGAATAATTTCTGCTATTTTATAATTGGAATATTCTATGGCTGTTGTTATTCTCCTTAGGGATCTGCATCCAAAACCCCACTTTCTCCTTATTTCTTGAATTTCCACTCTTCTTCTTTTTCATCCCTTTCTACTTTGAATTATAGCTTTCTGCTTCTTTTATGTATATGAGCCTTAATTGCATAGCTCTAAAATATGATTTCAAATCAGGTAATCCTATACCACCTTGTTCTATTGGAAGGATCGACTTATCCCACTTGACCCTTGACCTCTTACCCTCACAGATAAATTCCTTCAACTCTTAACTAATTACTGTCCACAACTTCTCCTCTGGTTGATAACAATATGCCTGACCTGTAGATAAAACTAAAGGATCTTAAAACATTTTCAGTATTAAGATTTAGCAGGTAACTTGATGATCCGAGGTACAGTGTTAAAAAAGTTGGCCATCAGCATCCATAGACTAAGAAAAATCAATTTTGAAGCAATGTATTTAGGAACACACTGAAAGTCTGAAGTACTATATCTGGGATAGAATGCAACAAAAGTAGCAGCAAAGGATGAGTGAACTGGTAAACATATACCAAACACCAGGACTCATTTACCCTTTTGCATTTAATCTTTCTGTGGAAAACCATTCAAATTGTATTTTCAGTCCTGCTGAATAATGAGGCAAGATTTGTATGTTGTTTTTACTTCAAACTTCTTTACCAGGATGAAGCGCTGATCCACTGTAGATCTACTTAAATAGCCTTTGCAACTTATGGCTATAAGGGCAAGTCACTAAAGTAATATAAGAAACATTTTAACATTTAACACAGATGACATGAGGTACACAATGTAACTTCATAACAGAGAAAAACCTTTGTTTTCAGGCTTATTTGCTCAGGCTGATAATTAAGAGTATGCAATCCCTGTTTTCATGTGTTGAGATAATTTGGCATTGAAACTATATCTTAAAAGGTGTAACAGGCTGTTTAACTGTAATATTGAAAATGTGGTAGGTATCTAGACTAGTAGTTCAACAGTGCCAGCTCCATACACCAAGAATTGGCACACACCACTGGGCAAGAGGCATAAATTCCCAGTGAAAGGCAAGCTGTTCTTTCAATGTTAATAATTTCTTTTAAACATGCAGGGCCAAGCAGCAGTGAACAATACTCGGTCAGTGTGCAGTGCAGAGTTAGCACTACATCACCTCCCTAAGATGTTAATCCAGGGTGATTCAGGTGTAATAGAAAAGTGATGCAGACAGACCTTTATCTAGGAAGAGGTAGCTCAACAAGTCAGCATTGTCAGTCTTGTTCAAGAGCCATATGTAAGAGTAAAATTACTAGAATACAGCCAATAAACATAATAAGCAGTGTCTTATAATGGATGAAATATAATAGTATCACCTTATATTCCAGTAAAAATTGTAATACTTAATTTAGAAAAAAAAGAAGAAAAGGTAGTTCATAGTACATCACAAATAAAATCACTTGGTGCTAAATGTTATAATATTATCAAAGGTCAAAAAGAATTAAAGGTGTTAGGGCAACATCATTATATTGTATTTTTACATAACATAATGAAGACAAGGAGTAATTTAGAATGGTATATACTGGTGTAATCAGACTTTAAAGCACACATGGATATGCATGCGTACACACAAACATACACACACACATACACACACACACACATCTGCATGTGTGTGTGTGTGTGTGTGTGTGTGTGTGTATTTCATTTTGTTGCTTCGAGAAGTAGCTACTTGGAGCTTTAGCTCTTAAAACCAATAATATTGTAATGTTGGCATAACTTGCAATCCAGGCACTTACATTGATTCTGCAAGGTGAGTAAGTCAAATACCTGTATGTTCCTCAGTTGAGGGCCCAGGATGTCAGCACTAACATGGAACCTGCAGAATGAGGGAGACAAAACCTTACCTGATCCCTTTTTGTATTGTGAGTGGATTCTCCTGCCTCTAAAGTCACAGGTTCAGAGAGCTGTCAGTTGACAAAGTGCAAGACTTCATATTTTACCATTTTTTATGAGAGGAACTTCACCCTCCTTAGCAGAGGTATTGTTAGTGATTCTGATGCCAGGGACCATCCTCTGAGCTGGCACTCCACTCAACTTTAAGTAAAAACAAAGCTTTTTTTTCCTTTTTCAAAGTGTAGCAAACTACTTTCTATGTTTGTATCAAAGCAGCTGCTACAGCTTATGCTGCCTGCCCAGCACAGAGCACTAAAACACTTCAGTGTGAATGTAATGCTGACGTGCAAATGCCAGTATTGAGCTGAACACTGACTGCCTCCTGTTAATTGTTCTCCCTTGCAGTTTGTACCCAGGGTGGCTGCCCCCTTTGCCCCACTCTAGCTATGCTGCTGTTCCTTGGTATATGTCAGACTATAAACAGCAACTACTGCATGAAAATCTGCAGGAAATATAATTATCCTTTCCCCAGACTCCAGGCCTCACACAGCAGAAAATCATTAACTCTTAGAGATGAATAAGAAACATTAATGTGCCATGCACAAAAAATACAATTAAATATGACCTGTCACTAAAATAAAAAAAAAAAACTGCCACTCTTCTTTTTTTTTTTAAATCTAATTGCCATTTTACAACTTTTAGACCTTTCAGCAAAAAGGTTTAGCCTCACTTTTGGTTAATTAGTCCTAGCAGATTAATTGCTACTGGACACAGGACATGATGAATATTCTCCTTCAGAAGGAGCTCATTCATGCTGCTAATCCCTATGCTCAGTTTCTCCTCTGATGTAAATTTAGTGGATTTAATTGTGCTTTTATCAGTAGTGCATGATGGGAAACAGAGTCTCTTTCTGCATACAGCAACAAAATAGAACACTGAAAACAAGGTTACAAGAAACATGACATTATCAAAATCATCATCTATGGAAACTACGTATTCTGCAAGTGTGCTCTGTAAAACTATCCAGATTATTTTGTAGTGCCAACAGTTATCCCCAAACATATCAAATTTTTCAAGAGGCATCTTCATCCAAGTGATGAAATATCAAAGTTACTTGTTCTGATTTCCATTTCTACATCACTGTGCTTCCATGTCCTGACTAAGATCACTGTTGCAGTATTTCTGACAAATGAGATATCACCGCTGATGTAGAGCCTGAGTACCAAAGCTTTATCTTACCTGGGTCATATGTCTGACGTATGACCTCAGCTTATATGCACTGGGGTCTAAAGATGGACATATGAGTATGGATCCTCAAACTGTCTCACCACCAGTCCAAACACAGATCATCCATCCACATTCTGTTCGCTGTTTAGTCATTGGTTCCTCCGCTTCATTTGTTTCAACTAGATAAGTATCCCATTGGGGAACCTTACTTTTTATTATGTAAAAGTTGTAAACGTCAGCTAGAAGGTGCAAGTGCGAGCACATTAGGCAGATTCCATACAAGGACTTGCATACCAAGTGTCTTTTTATGCATAGGTCCAGAACACAATCACAAATCTTGCTCAGTTTGTCAGTCGTTCATTCTGAAAACCCTTAGGTCCAGGCTCTGTACTCTTAACACCTTTTTTTTGAGACCCAGCATCTTAAACACCTGGACCAGTCCAAGATGGCTGACTCTGCATCCTCAGACATCTGCCTTTTGCCTAGAAAAAGCTTAAGGCACCTCAAATGGATCAGCAGTCCAACATTCCTGACTCTGACACATCTGTTGAATTTACAGAACCCACTGTACATCAGACTTCTGCTCAGTTGCCAGCTATTGAGACCATGTTGGAGGTCAGTATGGTACCTGAGGTCTTGCAGACTGCCAATACACTGGGGAACCGCACATTATTTCAGAAGGCTGCAAGGCGTCCCACAAATTTTAGTTAGAGAAGCGATCCCAGTCTGCTGAGTAGAGGTCAGACAGGGTTCTGAATCTCTGGCCCTTATCTAGGCAAACATCACACCACACCTAGAAAGAAGAAACAGAAGACTAAGCATGTAGCTTCCCCTCAACATCTAGGGAGAAAGAGCGGATGGATTTTTCACACGGGTTGTTTAAAGCAATTATGTCCTTAAATCCTCCCTCCTTTGGGAACCCCCCTTCCACAGGCTACTCCCACAAAACCCACCCTGGTTTCTTCTTCTTCTGATGAAGAACAGGATTATGATTCAGACCACTCTCTGGACTACTCCTCTCAGATAAACTTCCCAGGACAAATTTCCTCCAATGAAGGGGATTCCCTCTTGCCTGACGCTCCTACTGAGGAGGCCTTCTGTGGTGAGACTATACAGAACCTGATGAAACATTTTATCAGTTTGCTGCAGTCTTTGATGTCCAGAAGAGGTATTACTCCCTCTTGAAGATGAATACACCTGCCCCTTCTGTGGTCCCTCCTATCCTTGCGGCTTTGCATGATGTTTTTCAGCCCGCTTCCTAAGCGCCTGTCTCTCAGCCTCCAGCACCCAAGAGACCAGACAGGTTTTACAAGGTCCCTAATAATTTAAAATATCTATATAAGAGCCCAGTGGCAGACCTTCAGCAGTCTCTCTATCTTCAGATAAGCCCTCTAAGCCGCTGCCCAGTGCTGATGCCCTACCTACAGACAAATATAGTAGGGCTATGGTTAGATGGGAAAAGAAGGTTTAAACCTCTGCTACCCTTGCTTTTAGTGCAGTTCACTATCAGACTCAAATGAGTAAGCATTTCATGTCCATTCTGGCTTCCTTGAACAAAGTTATCCTGGGTTCCCCCACTGCCGACTCTAAGCAGCAGGCACATAACTTACTTTTGCAGGTCACTTAGTTTGCTTTACACAGCATTGTGCAGTTACAATGCTGTAGATGCTTTTTCTGCAACAGCTTCCACTGAATCTGTTATCCACAGATATGCATCAGCCTACGTCTGAAGATGTCAAGTCTAAAATTCTAGCTTCACCCTTAGACAAAGACTTATTGTTTTTGCTCTCAGGTGACCAATCTCTTCAAAATTCTCCATGAAAAGGGTAAAACCATGAAAAACTGTAGGCAGATCCTACTATCCTCATTTACTAGATACTACATAAACTATCCAGCCAAATGTACTTCCTTCATTAGAAGATGACCCTAGGCAGTTCAGAAACAAAGAAACCCCCGATGAAAAGATAGCCTGATAAACCACAAAGGGAAACCCCATATGGGAGGCCACCCTTTTGTGGCAAATGTCTGCAACTATCTCTGCAACTCCTCTCCTTCTCTCCCCATCCCCACTTCCCTTCTTTCCACTCCCCCCTCTCTCCCCCTGGCCAGGTGGCAACATATTACCCCAGACAAATGGATCCTGTCCATCATCGGAGACAGCTATGCCATGCCTTGGGAAGACATTCCCCCTCTGAGAGGCATAATCCTTCCTCCTGAAAACCAAATTTCCCTTCTGAACCCCATTATTCAAGAACTCTTGGATCAAAGGACCATTGTGCAAGTTTCAAAAGAATTCATAAGAAAAGGGTGTTATTCCAGAATTTTTCTAGTACCAAGAAAAGGACAGTAGAGACCCATTTTAGACCTGTCTACCTTGATTACATACCTGAAGGTTCCCTCCTTTAAAATGCTCTCCTTTTAGAAGCTTCTACCTTTCATTATGCCACAGGCTTTCTTAGTGTCACTGGATCTGAAGGATGCCTACCAACACATCCCTGTCTGTCCTTCCTGCAGGAGATTCCTCGTATTTTTCTCTGGCTCCCCACATTTTAAGTTCACTGCTCTGCCTTTTGGGCTTTCCACAGTCCCAAGAGTGTTCACAAAGTGCCTAGCACCTGTGTGAAGACTGGTAGAGATGGGTGAAGGCTGCCATCCTAGCCAGATAGAACTGTGCAGATAATTCTATCATTTGTAAATACTGTGAAATGTTGAACTTAAAACAATGTGGCAGCATTGCCCTCTGCTGTAAAGAAAGCTAAGTCAAGCATTTATTGTTGGTCCTTTGAAATTAAAATTACTTTATGTCTGTTCCTTTGAAGTTAGAATTTCGAGTTGATGAGTCTGGAGTAAGCAGCCTGCCTATTGTTTTAACTTAAGGAATAATTACTAGAATTTACGTGTGGAATGTCCATTATTGCTCTAAGTGTAAAAGAATGTAAATGCAGTTTTTGTCAGTCTGGGAACTCCAGGAAAGTGTAAAAGAGATAATGTAATGTTTATCAGAACTGCAATAGCAATTTAAACAGTGAGAACCAGAGATTATTAAGCATTTTTGTTTGGACATCCAACTCAGCACTGCCTTATGCTCTCTTTATTTAAGTAGTATGTTAGAACTGTGTTTTCTTCTAGAAGTAACTAGGAATTAGAAAAGATTAGACTAAGTGTTTTTCTGTTATGTCAGAACTGTACTACTGAATTATTTTAAGTATTTCTGTGTGATCTCTTAACTTTTGACTAGCACTGTATAGTAGAAAATATTGTCTTGTGGTTTTAATTATTTATTATTATATATTTTAAATCCTTTTAACTGTGGCTGGTTTGTGTAGAGATAATCTAAGCTCTTGAGTACTTGTATACCCTTTGATAAAATTGTATAAAGCCACTCCTATAGTTTTATCACTGGGCTATACTACCAATTGGATAATAACATTGCACAGTAATAATTGGACACCCTTTTAAGGGCCTTTGAGTAGCTGATAAGGATTAGTGGGTGGTGGCAAGTGGAACTACTGTATAGTCTGGGAGAAAGGGGCACAGCTGGAGAACCTGTGCCAGCCCTCTCCAGAAATGTCTGTGTGGTTGTATAACCTCTTATCTCAAAGTGTGTGTGTGTGTCAGCTACTTGGGCAGGGACACAAAGTACTGGTTGGACAGAGAGGGTGCTAGAGATTTTAGCTTGCCCAGCTAGGCTGAGATCTGGACCCTATAGCTGTGCCAGTGGGGAGTCTTATTGGGGACCTGGGGAGCAAGGCAGCAACCAGCCCCAGACTGACTGTGATCTCTGTGTGCTCTTAAGGGAAACTGCACTTTACTGTGTGTATTTTTTATCCTTTCCTCATATATTAGATGCTGTCTCTGGTGTTAGTGGTGAGGATTGAGGCTCCTTGATTGCTGGGCCAGAGCACGGGTGTCACAACCTGGAGTAGTTTTCTTTCATACTCAAGGAATTAAAATTTTCCCTTACCTGGATGACATTCTGATCCAGGCTCCTTCTCCAGAAATCCTTCTTCAGCATCTTCAGTTCACCCTTCACCTTCTGACAGGTGTGTGTTCTACCATAAACTATAAAAGAAGTCACACATGATTCCTACTCAGGACCTGGTGTGTCTGGACTGCAGACTGGACAATGAAGATGCATGCCTTCCTTTCCCAGGAGAAGATTCTCACATTCTTTCTCACCTCATTGCTCTGCAAAGGAGATGCTAAGGACCATGGGAATCATGTCAGCCTCCATTCCTGTGATCCTCCTGGCCAAACTTCACATGGTATCTAAAATATGTGTGGTTTCTGCACTGCCACCCCTTAGACACTCTGATCCTCCTCCTCCCTTACATCAAGCTAGCTAGATAGAAGGCACAGGTCATCTGCAACCCAGGATTACCTTTCTCTCCTCCTATTCCTCTTCAGCAGGTTCACATAGACAACTCAGGTGAAGCATCACACCAAATGCAGGGAAAAGGGCAAGCCCAGTTTATGAAAGAAGACATCAACCTAAACTAAAGAAATTAGGGCACTGCTACAAGCCCTTCAGACTTTTGTCCTCATTTGGGAACCAGGATCCCTCCAAGTGTTCACAAACAACAACACACTCATGTGGTACATGAACAAACAAGGAGGCACCAGGACTTATCAGCTATGCAGGTTGGCATAGGTGGTATGGAATTTAGCAACACAAATGAACATCATACTTACTACCACATAACATCCCATCTCAGAACAGTTCTGTAGCAGACTGCCTAAATCACTACATGAGGATCCCCACGAATGGACTCTGAACAGGGAGGTCTTCCACAACATCACACTCCAGTGGGGTACCCCTCAGACAAACCTCTTTCCTTCATCAATCAACCCTAAGCTCCCACTGTTGTGCACCAGGGACCCTTGTTCCTCAGCCTGGTTGACAGATGCCCTCTCCTTCCACTGGGTAGGGAGGTTCCGCTACACCTTTCCTGTGATTGCATCTTCTTCCAAGGATCCTTCTCAAAATAGAAAGAGAGACACCCAAACTGCTCCTACTGGCACCATTTTGGCCTGCATAACATTGGTTCCCCCTGCTGTTTCACCTAACAAAGGGAAATTACAGAAGAATCCCTCTACAGCCAGACCATGTAACTCAGCAAAACAGATCCAACTAAATATGCCATCTCTCAGTCTGACCCTGTGGATGATAGGATTCTAATCCCTTAATGAATCCTTTCCTCCGGAAAGGTGTTACAAGTCCTACAAGAGGCTAGGAGACTCAGTACTCAAAAATCCTATACTGCTAAGTGGGAGCGGTTTTCTTTCTGGTGCTGTAAACAGAGTCAGGATCCACTCTTAATACAAGTCCCAGTGGTGCTGCAAACTTCTTCAATCAGGGTTGGCCTACTCTTCCATAAAAGCTCATTTATCTGCTATTAAACCAGTACATATAGAACAGAGGCCAGACTTTTTCTCAGAGGATTTCTACACCTTCACCCCCAAGGAAACCCATCTCTACCCTTGGGAATCTTAATTTTGTGTTAGAAAAGCTTACTCTACCTCTCTTTGAAAGCTTCATCTCCTTCTCTGAAATTCTGTACTGGGAAAACCATCCTCCTCTTGGCTCTAACCTCTGGCAGGAAAATTTCTAAGCTTAAAGCTGTCATGGCCATTCCCTCTTTCTTATTTTTCACAAAGACAGGTTGACTCTCAGAGCTAACCCATTCTTCATGTCTAAGGCAGTCACCGAGCTGTCTCTCAGTCAGCTGTTCATCTCCCCACCTTCTTTCCTAGCCTCCAGAACAGGAGGAAAGTGGTCTTAAACTCTCTGTACATTCACAGGCACCTCAGATTTTACATGGACAAGACTAAATCCTTCAGAAAGAATGACCAGTTATTTGTATCTTTTATGCTCTCTAATCTGGGTCAGCAAGTCTATTGCTTCCTGGATTTCTAAGGTTATCACTTTCTGTTAGTCTCACTATGGTAAAACTCTGCATCCCTGCCATAAAGCTCACTACAGTAGGGCACTTACTTCCTCAAGGGCTTTCCACAAAGCTGTACTCTTCAAGTCTATTTTAGAGGCAGCTGCATGGTCCTCAATACATACCTCTACAAAACTTTACAAAATTTATGTTTTTTCCAGGTCCAGGCCGTTTTTGCTAGGTCAGTCTTGTCCGGGCTTCTGGACAGCTTTTCTTCCACCATCCTTACATCTTTCAGCTGTGGGAACCACCCGTTTGTCAGGAATGTATTGCAGCAGTGATTGAAGTCAGGACACAGTACAGTTGTGTAAGAACCTACCATAACAGATGTCCTACTGATCACCGTTGCAGTATTCCATCCCACCCTCCAACACCTCTTGTCTTTCTTATCTCCACCTTAAGTTATCTCCCTTTCTTTGTCTCTCTATAGCTTTTGCACTCTTACATGGGTAAGAGGGACTTGTCTTGCCAATTAGAGCTAAACCCATCCTAACTGAGCAGCCTCATCTCTCAGTAGTCTTCAGGACACTGCCGTGGGGAATGGTCTGAGGATTCACACTCATATGTCCATCTTTGTACTCCAGCGCACATGAGCAGAGGTCATATGTCAGACATACAACATACAGAAGATGAAGCTTTGCTACTTCGGACGGATGTCAGAGGTGACAACCCATTTGTCAGGAATACTGCAATAGTGATTAGTAGGACATCTACTCTTATAGTAAGTTCTTAAACAAAAATCTGTGTAGCCAGAACACTCAAGTCACCAAATAAGAAAAAAACAAGTGTAATATGTCACACAAGCTATAATGCTTTTGATCAAAGCTCCATCAGGTGCAAAACATAAATAATCTTAAAAGAATCGAATGTTTTTGGTATATTGCTTCCATAATAATCAAACAAGGAGAAAAAAGTGCCTCAAAATAAATGACTAACCAAAATGAGCAATATAACCAAAATGAACATGCAGGCACTGCTGCTGTTGTCCACAGAAAATAATGCTCAGGTAAACCAATTTGGCTAAATACAGAAATCTTTAATACAAAAACAGCACTTTTGTCCCCATCAAAGGACTTCGTCATAAGTGTTACATGATTAAAAGATTTAAATAGTAATTATCAAAACCATGTGACCATGTCTACTCATTTAAAAAATATAACAATTGTAGTTTCTAGACAAGTAAAAGAAAACAAAACTGAATAAAATAGATCATATTTCTACTACAGTTGTTAAAAAGCACTTAACTTGTTTTTGTATTAAAGATTTTTTTAATTAGCCAGCCCGGTTTCTCTGTGCATTCTTTCCTGCGGACAGCAGCAGTGCCTGCATAATTATTTTAGTTGTAATTCTTCCATTGGTTAAAAATATGTCAATCAAGCAAACCATGTTGCATTTAAAGATATATATACTAGGTTTCTTTAATACAGGCTTTAGTGAATTATGTTCATTGTTCATTTAAGCCTAGAAATTGATCAACATGAAATAAATTTACAAAATTAGATTTAGCAGTTTCGGTCCTTTGGTTAATGTCACCTCCTCTGCTATCAGGGATAATAAGTTCTAGCACCATAAACATAAAAAAAATGTGAAATGACCAGAATTGCACTATTTAATACTGACAATGCATACCTCTCTGAACAACTTTCAAATCTAGTTGCTGAATTTGAAGTTAGAGGTTCAGTGAAAAACAATTTTGATTGTGATTCCCACCACCTAGTATACTTGGCACAATCAGAAAAACAATACCTGTGGTAGTGAAGATAAGGAATGAACCGGTAATAATATCCAATAAAAAAATCCAAAGTTATTCAACTAAAGTTGAACACTTTCATTCCCAGATGTTCAAACTGCTTTAGAACAAAAAATAACTAACACAACCAACTTATATAGTGACACCCCTATTACATGAATTTAAAACATCCAATCAAAATTTAAAAACAATTAGAAACAGTATAATGCCTTAATTTTAAATCAGAGTTAATAGAACAGGCTTCATTTATTCCTGGGTATACAGTAGTATCTAACAAAACATGCCATTTAAATTCACAAACTTCTAAATGTTCCTTTGTTACCCACCCCTGAAGATCCTCTTTTACTTGTTCAATAACTAAAAACTTAAAATAATTGTCACTAAAATGTGTTATATGCTAATATAAAGCATTAGTATCTCTCTTTTTCTTAATATCCAGGAGATGTTCATATACACGGTCACAAAATTTCCGGGTGGTCTTCCCCACATAAAAAGCACCAAATGACTGGCATTGGGCTAAATAGACCACCCCCACTGTTTAACATGAAAAATGGCCAAGCGTCTTATAAGTTATACCAGTAATACAAGTCTTTCCCTACCAATATATTAGGACATTGTGAACACCTCCCACACTGAAAAGTCCAACGCTTTTTTGAAATTGAAACCCCTTGTGTTTTATGAGATGCTAAATAATCCTTAAAAGTCTTATCTCTTCTAAAGACTATCTGAGACTCATCACCTAATCTACTCCTGAGCTCACTATCAGATAAAACAATTCTCCATTTTTTCTTGATACTGTTGACAGCACTGTCCAGTGTAGAAGTGGAAATAAATGTTATCTTCCTTTTAGTGACTGTAATCTGTGTAGCCCTATTGTAATTATTCTGACCGTATTGATATTATCATTGAAAATAGGAATGTAGATGCATGCACCTTTTATTTTTAGCCACAACTTCTTCCCTTATTTCAGCTATAAATTCAGAAGGTTACCCTCTCCTAAGAAACATGTTTATCAAAATTTCACATTCATGCATAAATACCTCTTGTTCAGTAATCATACGGGCCAACCTGATTAGTTGCCCTTTAACCACATATTTCTTGAGGTACCATGGATGCATACTAGAATAATGGAAATAGGCATTAGAGAAGGTGGCTTTCCTAAAAATATTTGAGGAATATCTCTGATGATTTAAATCTTTAGTAATTTCCACGTCCATGTCCCACACAGAAAATGCTGTGGGCATGTTCAAGGAATAGAAGTATAGGGAGTATAGCAAAATCCCTTCTGGCAAGCAGCATGGTGCAGATCAGGGACATCTTGATTCCTTGTCAGTCTCATGTCTAATTGTATCAAGTCTGGGTGAGGCCAGGAGTAGTAGGTAGACCTGACAATTGAAGAGGCACACCAGGGTCTACTGATAGATAAAGGAAACAAAACAAAAATTCATTGCTTTGAAACCATGTCTTTATAGCTACAGATGTATGAATATGTTCAAGTTGCAGGATGGCCTGAACTGTGAGTATTTTTTTAATAAGAACTCTGCCATTGAGAAGAGCTGCTTATAATGTTTTCCAAATTAGAAATTAGTAGCTTGAAATGTCCAGCATGTGGACTCAACCTAAAAAAGGCACTATGGAGCAACAAAAGCTTTAGTCATAATGAAAAACCCTGGTAAGAGAGATGCAGACCATCTGTTACAAAGCAGAAAGACTTGTCTGCCATCTCATCCCAAGCTGATACATACTGGATCCCTCTAGAATGACACCAGATGCATAGCAAATTGTTAAAACCAGTTATCTTATCTTTGAATGTGCATCATTCTGGGTGGTGGCAAAGTACCACTCAAGACCATTGTCTTTTCTGCCTCATTCATGTGCATATCAAGCTCAACCATATCATTCTGTATGTCCCACTGGGTAGAGAATCTAAAGTCATTCATTCCCGTATGGGCCACTCTTGGGTCATAATCAAATTTACTAGGATGGAAGGATAAGAGCCTTTTTTACATCCTGGATACTGGCTCCAGAAAACCATTACCCTATTCTTATTCAACATGGTGACAGTGGTGTCTGCATGTCTGACAATAGTCACCTCTTACCAAACATTACTGTGATTGGATGCAGTTTCAGTGGGCCTTAAAGCCTTTGAGTCTGCACTCCTCTGACACAGAGGTGTGTGTACTGGCTATGAGCATTTGGGCTGAAGGGGGATGTGTTGCTGTATGGACTAGTAGCTGAAGTCTCTCAGTTGTTAGTCTGGGAGGCTTAGGCATTGTTTTTCAGGCTCAGTGGAACTTTATAAAATGGAGGTTCTGTGTGCTATAGGTGTTTGTGTGTTATGCTTGCTGAATATATTTTGAGGTGAGAACGTAGCCCTGAGTTCAGTAAATGCTTATACCTCTCACATATTGAATCATTAAGTAGCATTAAAGAGTTTTCAGGTAAACATGTGGCAATTGCTACACTGCCTTAGAATACGTAAATGCTATCAGTCCAGTTACAGAAGGTGAAAGAGCTGACTGAGACTCCATAATAACCAGTGTAGATGAAGGAGTAAGAGAAAACAGAATAGTTTAATAACCTACTATTGGTATTGGCATGCTTCTGCGCATACTCCGAGGCTGTTCTTTGGAACATGCAAACTTTAAACTCTCTCATCAATCTAAACAAGCAACTCGGGGGACTAATCAAGTCCACCAAATTTAACTTTAAGGCAAAAATAGCATCCTAGGCTAAGGATAACCATAAGACATGTTTCAGTTATATATGCAGCCTTAAGGGGAACACCAACAATGCGCTGAACTGATAGTAAATGTTAACTTCTTGTACCAAATTGGAGGACATAGCAAATTTGCTAGCCAATAAATTTAGCTCCAGTTTCACCCCCAGTTACACCCCAGGAAATGCCATCTACTCTTTCTCTGCAACTGTCACTAAAGAACAGGTCCTCAGTGCACTCTCCAAAGATAAAAACACTGCATCAACAGGCCCTGATAATATCCGAGGATGTTTCCTAAATAGCTTGAAGCATGAGCTGCCAGACCCACTAGAATCTTTGTTCAACCACAGCCTCCAGGCAGGCTGCATCCCTAAGGAATGGAGGACTTCCAACAGTCATCCCACTACACAAAACAGGGGGGGGGGGTCTCAACAGAATCTGGTAACTACAGACCAATAAGCTTGACTAGTCTTGTATGCAGGGCCAGGGAAAGAATTATCATGGACCTAATAAACCAAGACCTAGGAAATCCTCAAACAATGGACTCATTCCAGTTTAGTTTTGTCAAGGACAAATCATGCCTACTAAACCTGGTGAACTTCTTTGAGAAGATCACTGAAGCCATAGATGAGGGTAAAACAATACATACTGCTTATCCCTACCTGGCCAAGGCATTTGACACAGTACTTCACTCTGGTATTAATAAACAAACTCACAAATTTAGGCATAAGTCCCTGTGTCACCCAATGGATAGCCAAATGTCACTCAGATAGTACACATGATGTTAGAGTGGGGGAAGTCACCTCCACCATGATGCTAGTTACTAGAGATGTCCCACAAGCCTCAGTACTGGGACCTCTCCTGTTTGGAATATACTTCTCTGAACCCAAGTCAAATGTAGAGGGCCTTTGGCTGACCAAATCTGCTGACAGCTGCAAGTTGGATACAGTAATTGGATCCCCTGAAAAATGTAGATCTCCTCCAGGATAGTATGACATAGACAGATACTGGTGCCAGAGCCATGGCCTAAAACTCAATGCAAAAAAAAATGTTTAATTATACCCTTTGGGAAGACCACCCCTGTAAATTACAACATTGGTAACACTCCACTAAGAGTAGACCCAGTGGTAAGTAACTTGGGAACTCAGATTGCCAGTAACCTAAACTTTGTTCACCATGTACCCATGGAGGTGAGAATATCCTTCTACATGGCACAACTTATAAGTAAGAGTATGGCATCCAGATCTAAGGAGATCATAATCTCACTTTACTCAGGCCTAATTAGACCAATAATCAAGTACAATTAACCCTTTAACATGTACCTGGCCAAACATTTGCAACAGCTGGAGCAGCCACAGAGGTTTCTCACTAAAAGACTACATGGTGTAAATAACATGCCCTCTGAGGAATGTCTCAAAGCCTTGTCTCTGTCTCCTACAGACTACTGAGGGGCAATCTATGCCTAATCTGCAAGGCATTCTCTGATCCAGATCTGATGATCTGCTACATATTTATGAAACAATCAGCACTAGAATTATCTAAGCTAAGCATCTAAATATTGACTGTGACATAAAAAACATATTAGAGGGACAGGTATGTGTCTCAGAGATTACTTCTTCTGGAGACTCCTCATTCATGTAAAGCAGAGGTCTTCCCTAAACCTATTTAAACTCAATTTGGACCAATGGATAGGAAATCACAAATTCATCCATGGCTTGTTATATGTGTCCCTTAAGGACAGGGGCAGCTTGTAGATGCCCAAAGGCACGCTGATATATCAAATATGTTCTAGTCCATGGGCATTGATAATTGGGAAAAAAAGTATATGAATGACTAGGCTTAAAAAGACTGTGTGCCCATTAGCATAGTAACCTGCTATGGTCCTCTGATCCTGTAAGTCAAAAGGGGATAGCTGAGCTTGAAAGAGGCAGTTGAATGGGATATGACTAAGGGGCACAAGAATATGAGATGTGAATACTATAGTAAACACAAATGCAAAAACATGTAAAAGTGTCAGCAATATGTAGGAAACTGATGAAGTCCATGTGGTTTACTGTAGTTATCTGCTCCTTCTCTATAGTCTTCTGTTGCCTTTAGAGCAGCGTAGCACTGAAGAACCTTTGTTTCATTGAGAGTGTCCACATGGACCAGACATAATGAGATCTGTAAGGACAAGATGAAGGTCTGTAATGTATTTTCTTTTAACATATGAACATGCACACACACACACACACACACACACACACACACACACACACACACATACACACACAATACATAATGTTAGCATCAGTAATGAAGACACACTTACATCAATGGATATACTTCTGTGAATGCTCCAATACTGTTCTTTGGAACATGCAAACTTTAAAAGGGTGCTTTTGTAAGGAGGCCCCCACACCCTCTGCTAATTATTTTTCCAGCTACAAGACTGCTTAATCCCAAGGGAAAGGGCATACTCCCCATCGCTATGCATTGTCCAATCTTGCACAACTGTCAACCATCTGTTTTGTTGACCAAAGTGTGTCTACAAAGTAGAGGTTACTTTTAGTTTCAATCAACTAAGTGTAGCCAACCATATGTATATGTGTGTGTGTGTGTGTGTGTGTGTGTGTGTGTGTGTGTGTGTGTGTGTGTGTGTGTGTGTGTGTGTGTGTGTGTGTGTATGTGTAGATAGATATGCATTTATAGATAGATAGATAAGCATGCATGTATAGGTATATATATATATATATATATATATATATATATATATATATATATATATATATATATATATATATATATATATATATATATATATATATATACATATATATATATATATATATATATATATATATATACAGATATATATATATATATATATATATCATTCACTCCAGTGGAGCTCATGAAATTTGCACTGTAACTTCCAATAGGAGGAGCATAAGCCTTTAAACAGAATCAAATTATGTTCTCACATTTTAAGCAATATTCATATCTCTGGAACAATAGGGACTATGAATGAAGTATAAATGGCAAACGCTTCAGCATAAACTATTTTTATAGTGGTAGTAGTCTTTAGGTTCTAGATCTTAAACCAAATTTTATAAGTCACAGTGAACACAGTAATTATTATGTTTGTAATATTTTGTAAACAACTTACAATATCTCAGCAACCACTAAAGTTACACACATACTATCAGCAGCATTTTATTCATCTAGCTGAGCGATTTCATTTGAGGCTAAGGAGTTCTGTCTGTGTTAGCTGGTTACTGACACATTTAGAAAAATGTGAAAATTATATATATATATATATATATATATATATATATATATATATATATATATATATATATATATATATATATATATATATATATATAAGTTAATATCATAAAAACAGGTATCTATTCATCTACACTAGACAGAGGTCAAATATTAATGCAGTCGAGCTTGCTATTGTATAAGATTTAAGATGAAATCTTTTAAAACCTTGTACGTAGCATGGTTTTGGAATTATTGATGCAAATATGAGCAAGCAATATTTGATGCCTGGAGGCGTTAGTAGGAATTAACTGCAGATACACCTGGAATCTTCCCTCATGTAATGAGATGTATATGTATATAGGTTTATGTCAGAATATCAAAAGTTCAAAAGACTGAAATCAAAATATCTAAAACTCAAAATATCGAAAATATTTTTAATGCAGGGGCAAGCCACCCTGCACCCCTCGTCGGGGGCTGCACCCCCCCACACACACACACACACACACACACACACACACTGCTATTTATACGTATCAGCTCCAGGATCACACAACACTGGAGAAAGAGCAGACTCCTTTTTCGATATTTAGAGTTTTAGATATTTTGATTTTCAGTCTTTTCAGCTTTCGATCTTCTGAAAGGGATCCGTATGTGTGTGTGTGTGTGTGTGTGTGTGTGTGTGTGTGTGTGTGTGTGTGTGTATATATATATATATATATATATATATATATATATATATATATATATATATATATATATATATATATATATATATATATACACACACACACACACACACACACACACACACACACGCACACAAAAAAAATTGTGCTACTTCTGTCCAGTCAGGAAAACACTTTGTGTAGGAAATCACAGATGTGGAAATGACTTTCAAGTAGACTACCCATTCATATTCCTGTATTAATTGTTCCTGCAAATGAAAACACAAAGCACAGTCATATGGAAGCTACACATTGTGTCTTTGACTTTATTGGGTCAATAAAGTGAAACTTCTGGCAGTCCATGGTCACATGTTTTATTAGTTTCTTCAGTGCCTCTCATAACTTTCTCACAGGAAAATCTATCCTCAGACCTTCTCAACCTCAACCTGCCAATGTTTGCTGGCAATATCGTATTCATTAACACCAACCAACATCCCGCTAACAATAACTTAAATTACAAATTGATTTTCACTTTCCTTGGAACAATATATCCCAAAATCATTTATCCAGTAATGCTTTTTTGACTTTTGCTACTTTCCAAAGATAGCCACAGCCAATCGAAGTCTCACTAATCAACCCTCTTGGACACACAAGTGTCAGAGCTGTTGAACACAAATTCCTAAGTCTTTATATGGAATCATTTCTAACATTTAAGTCAATACTGGTAAAATATACAGTAAAGTTCTGAAAACAGTTAAAACCCAGAAGGTTTCTCTTACTTTTGCAAACAACAAAGAGTCAGTGACAATGTTTCAATTTGTCTGTCACTAAAAACAAGGTGAGTGTCATCAGGAAACCATATTTCTGCCTTGACTTGAATATGCCCTGCTCATAATCTCAATTTATTTATTCAACATTGTATGCTGATTCATCATCCTAGCTGGTTAAAGGATTTATCACTCTGAGGAGCAGAGTCACCATTATTTGTTTAACTTTTCCTCAAAAATCACACCTCAGTGGTGTGCAGGGGTTCATTTTAACTTGTCTAGTTCTAGTGTACTGTGTAGTAATATTACTCTGAGCATTAGTTTTTCACTTTCTTCATTATCAGTATTATATGCATATGCAGATGACTATCTTCTGGGGATAGCCTAAAAGAGATGTGCTGCATGATCACATCTGACATTACAAGTTGAACTGTTATCATACTCTATTTGTTCTTTCATTTCCATCACAGTTGGACATCAGAGGGGTACACAGAATGTGTCTATATTTTGAGCTGAGGAGGAATACTCTGTAAATGTGTGGCAACAGCAGCTTGAAATGTATGACAGTGGTCATTTCTCCTTTCACTTTCATCCCAATTTGGCATTAGGGGGATACACAAAAACTGATTTTATTTTCTTTTGGGTGGGCTACTGAGGAAGGCATTAATCCCAGATATGATTTATGTGCCCTCACAAGTATGTCTCTTCTCAGTATATTGTTAACTACTTTTTTGTCTACTATGGGCATAAACCTTTGGACACAACCTATTTCTTCCTTGAAATAAAAAAGTTAATTTCTTTCCTTAGCCATGACTTTTTGTTCAGGTCATCACTTGACCAAAGACTGTGGAATAAAAGCTCTAAAATGTACCTCAGAATATTTTAAACCCATAGGTTCTAGAGGCCTTGGCTAAATTAAATTATTTCCAAGTGAGTTAGTATAGTATAGTACTGGTCATTTTGGATGTAGGAAAAGCTGGCAAATAAGATAAACTGTGAGAAAACAATACAAAAGTAATCTAGATGGTATGAGGAGGAATAGGAAAACAGCAGGCACTGAGGGTCTAGGCATTGTATAGACATTGGGTTGGCTAGCGCCATGAAACCCTTTGCCTAGGGCTCCATATCATCTAAAGCTGCCTGTGCAAGAACTATACATGACATTTAAAAACTGGTGCTTCTGGGTGTGGCTTACTAGAGGGGTTGTGGCTACCACCAGGCAAGGAGGTGTTTTGTTACAGAGGTGGTTTTGCTTACTTTTCAGGAAATGGCAGGATGCTAAGTTAGCAACTCTTATTCAGATTAATAAGTCAGTACACGTGCCATCCTCTTTCCTCAAAACAAGACCCCTACTCATGAAGTCAGAACAAATAATGAAAACAATTTAACCCCAAACAGATCACCATTGGAAACCACTGTCAGTGGGGGCAAATTCTGAAACAGGCCGTTCTTGCTGCAGTAGTGTACCAGTTAAAGTAAGACAGCAGCAAACCATGCCAACATTCCAAGTATGGCTCAAACACTTCCTGCTCAAAAAATATAAATACAATTCCTTTAGCAAATAATAGTGATGCGGGAATTAAATACACCATGAATAATGCATTGTTTTATATTAAATTATATAGTAAATAACTATATGGTCATAAAACAGAAGCAACATTTTCAAAATAATTCTCTTTTATACTACTTGTTTATTCATGCTTTTATGTGATGGTCGTTTTTTGTGTTTATATTTTGCTATTCTCAGCATATTTATCTGCGTTTATTTATACCGTCATGTTTTGCTCTTAGATTGTGCATTATCAATATCAATACTGTTTAGTTATTACAAAGATCATGTTGCATGTCATTCGTTTTAAATCTGAGTGACTTTTATGCAAGTACTTTTGACTCACTTTTCAGGTAGGTCCATGGCTGAAAAGAGCCTTATGTCAGTCCACCTACGTACTTTAACTAACGGACACACAGACGAGCAAAGCAACGCATATATAAATAAATACAAATAGGAATTAGTTTAATTCACAGTGAGAAGACCAATTAAAGTCATTTCAAACATGTTTGATAAACAACACTAAGAAACAGGTTTAATGACTCCTAGGAACATATGGGTAAGTTGTGAAAACTATGCAATATCTAGGTTCTTAAAGCATCTAGCCAATAGATGAGCTCTGTACACAGTGCCTGAAGGAATCTAATTTAGGATACATACTGACCTCAAAGAAATACACTTTTGATGTTCATCGTGTTTCACTGTTGCAGTCATTACACTTGGGTTATCCTGCTGGCAGGCTACCCACAGTCGGCCTGAATTCCAAAGTCTAGGTCCGGCGTCAGTTGCTGTCGCCTCTTCCCTGACATCAGTGCGCCAGGGGTATAAAAGATGCAGCCGATGCCATTTTCTTCAGTCTTTCTTGCCGCGCGGTGTCCAAAGCAAAAGCAGTTCGCAAGCGCCGGTCAGCCAACTCCTGACATTTTCAAAAAACAAATTTCAGATCCAAAGTCTTCATTAAAGCTAAGCACCCCGTTGGGGAAACATTTTTCTTGCTCCAGACAGATGTCATAAAAATTTAACAATTGTATTTCTTGTGGGAAGCAAATACCTCATAAGGATATTCACTCTTACTTCACTCTTACTGTATTCCTTGCCTAGGCCCTGATCACAATGTTGCTAGCTGTCGGTTTTGTGCTAGATTTAACCAATGCACTATTAAGCGTCAGTTTGATTTTGCCTTTCATTATTTTGGCCGCAGATTTAATTATATAATGCCATCGGAACAGCCGACGACCGGAGTTTATAAAAAGCACAAGGAAAAAGAAAAGGACAGGCATCCGAGGTCCAAAACCGACGACAAGGCTTCCGCTAAGCCAGTCACCGGTTCACCGGTTGTCAGTGAGGTACTTTCGCAGCTCCTGGCACCCTGCTACCACAGAGCCACAGGCCACTGACAACTCCCACGTGGAGCCAGCTAGGCCTCTGGATACTCAAGGTATTGGACTCTCGGAAACTGTTCCCTCAGATCGGTCCAGAGCCGCTGAGCAGGCATCGGCTTCTGAGGGTGTTTTCAGACCTACACAGTTATATGTAAAGCCTACTTCAGCTTCCAAAGCAAAGACTAAATCAGTACTAAAGACAAAGAAACAAGTACAGCATTCTCCTGGACAGACTACCATGCCTAAAAAACAGATGCTCAAAATGGCCGAAGACCTTATTACCTTGATCAGGGGTTCCCATCCCCCTCCTGACAAGAGGCCTAGGCAAGAGACAGAATATGAATCATTAGATCAGGTTTCCATTTCCTCTGACTCCTCTTCTGAACAGGGATACTCTCTTCCTCCTTACGAGGATTCTGATGCTGAAGAATCTATCCCTTCAGCCTCACCGCCTGAGGATTATTCTTTTGGGGAAACCCTGCATACCATGAGGGAGCACTTTCACTGGGAGAGCCAAGACTACTCAGAATCTAAGAAAAGGCTTAGAGATTTTCTTTTAGTTCCTCAGCACAGGCCTTTTGCTATTCCTCCTGTGTTAGACATTGTAGATGATGTATTTTCAGAGTCCGGTCTTTCTCCTGACTCTTTACCTCCTGCCCCTGTTAAACCAGACTAATACTACAGGGTTCCAGATTCACATAAATTTCTTTACAAAAACCCTGCTGCTGACCCAGAAACTATTTCTCAGGGTCCCAAAGGGGTCAAGGCTCCTACTGCAAAAAACCCTATCCCCTCTGATAGAGATTCAAGGGCACTGGACAGATGGGGAAAAAAGGTTTACACTTCTGCTACTTTGGCTGTGATGGCTTTAAATTGTCAATTTCATATGCTTAAATATCAGCAATACTTAATGTCACTGTTAAAACAGAAAATGTTGTCAAATTCTGATTGCGCAGAAAATAAGGAAATGCAGGATTTATTGCATGCAACTGAACAAGTAGGAAAGCATACATTGCAATGTGGTTTTGATTCTCTGGAGGCCTCTTGCAGGGCTGCAGTTACGGGTTCTGTCATTAGGAAGCATGCTTGGTTAAAGGAACAGAATCTGCCTGATCATGTTAAAGCAAAATTATTAGATGCTCCATTATAGCATGATACCTTATTTGGTGTTAAAGCAAAGGAGGTGTTGAAGAAAATGGAGGACAAAGCTAAATCTATGCAAACAGTAAAGGATGTCCTACAGGATGTCCTTCAAGGATGCATCTGCAGTCCTTACATATGGGTTGTCCTGCCTCAGGCAGCTCTTCGGTCGGCCGGATTCCAAAGTCTGGGTCCGGCATCGGCTGATGTCGCCCTTTCCCCGACGTCAGAGTGCCTGGGGTATAAAAGAGTCAGCCGACGCCATCTTCCTCAGTCTTTCTTGCCGCGTGGTGCCTGAAGCAGAAGCAGTTCGCAAGTGCCGGTCGGCCAGCTCCTGTAGATTCAGCTACCGAAGACTTCAAAAAGCTAAGTACCCCGTTGGGGACTCTTTCTTGCCTCAGCCGATGTCAGATCAAATGCTTAAAGTTAATAATTGCTTGACTTGTGGGAAACAAATACCTCATAAGGATTTCCATTCCTACTGCCTCCCTTGCCTAGGCCCAGACCACGATGTCTCGGCCTGTACTGCCTGTGCCTCCTTTAATCGACGCACTCTTAGGCGTTGGTCGGAGTTTGCAGAGGAATTTTTTGGGGCTAGTTTCTCTTATAATATGCCGTCGGAGACTCCGACTTCTCATTTAACCAAAAAACGGAAGGACAAGGACCGACACACATGGACCGTGGTTTCAGCTGAAACCACACCTAGGCCTACCGCGAGTGTCTCGGTCTCGGCTGAAACTGAGTCCTTTGTACTTCCGACAGTGGAAACGGTACATACGACAGCCTCGGCCCCGGAGGCTTCTTCTGAGTCGGTTATGGATTTACCCTCGGAAACCGGTGTTCAGGAAACTACCGACACCATTCCCTTAGACAAGACTACCCCAGCACATGGAGCAGCCAGGCCCCCTGCATCCATGTCCATTAAAGCATTCACTAGGGCTAAAGCTGCTAAGCAACAAAAAACTCTGCCTCCCAAGACTATTTCTCAGGGATCCACTACAGGTTCACAGATACTAAGTTTGGCTGGGGATCTTATTTCCTTAATCAGGGGATCCCAGCCTCATCCGGACAGGGGCTCTCAACCCCCTCTAGACAAAAGGCCCAGGGCTGAGTCCGCTGATCCTCAGTCCTCTGATGAGGCCTCTGATGGCTCTGCTCTATCAGATTACCAGGAGGAGGCCTTCACGGCCTACGAGGATTCTGATGCAGAGGAATCCATTCCCTCTGCCTCCCCTCCTGAAGAGCTGTCCTTTGGGGAGACCCTTCACTCCATGAGAGAGCATTTCCAATGGCAGGGCCAGGAATTCTCCGATTCCAGGAAGAGATTAAGGACTTTTATTCATTTACCTCAGCATAGACCTTTGGCTATTCCTCCTGTTTTAAGTGTCATTGATGATGTGTATTCTGAGTCTAGCACTACCCCTGACACCCTTCCTCCGGCTCCTGTTAAACCCGATAGGTACTACAGGGTCCCGGACTCACATCATTTCCTTTACAAGGCCCACTCTGCTGACCCAGAAACTATTTCCCAGGGTCCTAAAGGGGTTGCAGCTGCCACTACTAAAAATACACTCCCCTCTGAAAGGGAGTCCAGGGCTTTAGAGATGGGGTAAAAAAGTGTATACTTCTTCCACTCTGTCTATGAGGGCTTTAAATTGTCAATTTCATATGATACAGTACCAAGAGTATTTGTTGGATGAATTGCAGAAAAAGCTGTCTTCTCCTGAACCCCCAGACCGTAAGTCACTTCAGGATCTGGTGCATAATTCACAACAGGTTAGCAACCATTTCTTGCAGTGTGGTTATGATGCATTGGAAGCTTCATGTAGGTCAGCAATGACAGGTGCAGTCATACGTAGACATGCTTGGCTGAAGGAACAATCTCTGCCAGATCATGTTAAGGCTAAGCTTCTGGATACTCCACTAGAAAAGCAAAAGTTATTTGGCTCCACTGCTCAGGAGGTCTTAAAGAAATTTGATGAAAAGGCTAAATCTGTACAAACAGTCAAAGATTTCCTCCAGGTACAACCACCAAGATTCAGCAGAAATTGGCCTTCTAAGAACTGGTCCTTTCCAGAAGAGAGATATCAAAGAGGCAAGAACAGGCATGCCAGAGGTAGAGGGCAAGCTAGAGGCTCCTACAGAGGACGTCAATGGCAACCTCCTAACCAGCGAGGTAGTGCAGGACCAACAACTGCTGCACAAGGACAGACTCAATGACTTCACCTTGATCCAGCCAACCAGGGCTCAATTAGAAGCACCTTTGGGCGGCAAATTGTCTTTATTCTCAAGAAATTGGCACAGTATTACAAGGGACAAATGGACACTGCAAATAATAGACAAAGGATACAGGTTCCATTTCCATACAATACCAAAAAGAAAAGGAATGCCAAACCTGCCACCAAATCAAAGGGCAGAGGCTTTAAAACAAATTGCCAACCTATTGCAAATGAAAGCTATAGAAAAGGTTCCTCTCACAGAACAAGGCCAAGGATGTTATTCCAGACTATTCCTTGTCCCAAGAAAAGAAAAACAATGGAGGCCTATTCTCGATTTGTCCGCACTCAATACTTATCTCATTGTGCCAAAATTCAAAATGCTGACCCTACAGCAACTCCTTCCCATGCTGGGCAAGGGGTTTTGGCTGGTAACTCTAGACCTCAAGGAGGCATACCTGCATGTCCCTATCAGACAAAGTTGCAGAAGACACCTCAGATTTCTTGCAGGTTCAGAGCATTATCAATTCTCAGCATTGCCCTTTGGCTTATCTACTGCACCCAGTTTGGCTTGGCTATGGTATTCGACCCATATGTAAGGACTGCAGATGCATCCTTGAAGGACATAGTACAGTTTTGTACCTACCATAAATGTAGATGTCCGATAGGTATGCATCTGCAGTCAGGTTTTCCCTCCCTCCTTCCCATCTGTGGTATTTCTTGGGTACTTATCCCTCTTATAGCTAGCTGGGGTTATCTATTATGGTGTATTTGTTTTTTATTACTGTGCATGTTTGGAATATTTTGCATTTCTCCAAATTTAGCCTTCCTTAGAGGGCACCTGGCATCTGGGGCAAGAAAAACTGAGGAAGATGGCGTCGGCTGACTCTTTTATACCCCAGGCGCTCTGACGTCAGGGAAAGGGCAACATCAGCCAATGCTGGACCCAGACTTTGGAATCCGGCCGACCGAAGGGCTGCCTGAGGCAGGACAACCCATATGTAAGGACTGCAGATGCATACCTATCGGACATCTACATTTATGGTAGGTACAAAACTGTACTTTCAGCCACCCAGATTTAGCAGGAACTGGCCTACAAAGAATTGGTCCTTTCCAGTGTCAGACAGGCCACAAAGAGGCAGATACATATGCCCCAGAGGCAGATCACAGCCCCAGGGCTCATACAGGCCTAAACAGTGGGGTGCTTCTACCTCCAAAGGCGGAGAAGGCAAATCACAGCCATATAGGAAACAGTCCCAATGGCTTTCCTCTGCCAGCACCAAGCACTTATCTTTTGGCAGCCCCCTTAGGGGGAAAACTAGCGCTTTTTTCTCAAAATTGGCACATGATCACCCAGGACAAATGGGCCTTTAAGATAGTGTCCCAGGGCAACAGGTTCCACTTTCACACCCTGCCAAGGGCAAAAGGTATGCCAGACCTGCCACGCAATCAATGGGCAGAGGCACAACAACAAATTTCATCCCTTATGGACATGAGGGCCATTCAGCAAGTACCACAGCAAGAGCAGGGACAAGGATTTTACTCAAGACTTTTCTTGGTACCCAGAAAAGACAAAGCCTGGAGACCAGTACTGGACCTGTCTACTCTAAACACATTTCTGGACGTTCCAAAATTCAAAATGTTGACTCTGCAACAGCTTCTGCCCATGCTGGGCAAGAAGGCTTTGCTTGTAACTTTGGACCTAAAAGAGGCATAATTGCATATTCCAATCAAACAATCTTGCAGAAGATACCTCAGATTCACAGCTGGCTCAATGCACTACCAATTCTCTGCACTGCCCTTTGGCTTATCTACTGCGCCCAGGGTCTTCACAAAATGCCTGGCACCAGTAATTGCTTTTTGCAGACAAAGAGGAATTCAAATATATCCTTACTTGGACGATTGCCTTATTCAAGCAGAAAACAAGGACATTCTATTAAAGCATCTGACATTTGTAAAAAGATTACTAATTTGCCTAGGGTACACAGTAAACGAAAAGAAATCAAATCTAGTAGCCTCTCAAGAGATAATATTCCTGGGTGCAAGCTTAAATACAACTGCCCAGATGGCTTATCTCACGCCAGACAAACAAAGGCAACTGACTTCTTACTTCAAAATGTTGGCAACAAAGACCCAATTATCTGCAAGAAAAATTCTGCAGGCTTTAGGCTTCATGGCATCCTGCATTCTGCTAATTCCATATGCCAGACTGCATATGAGGAAACTACAATGGTATCTAAAAAGTGTTTGGACTCAACATTGTCACAGCTTGGAAGCATTAATTGCCCTCATTCCTTGGCTGCAACAGGAGTTTCGATGGTGGGCACAGGCCTGTCACCACAACAAGGGACAGCCATTCACCCTACCCACAGCCAGGCAGTTAATAACAACCGATGCTTCAGATTATGCCTGTGGGGCCCATATGGCAGGAAACTGTATTCAGGGCACATGGCCCACAAGCCAAAGGCATCTTCATATCAATCAAAAAGAGATGCTAGCTGTTCAAAATGCCCTGACAGCTTTCAAGGATCTACTCCATCCAGGACTACTGATAAGGATGGACAACACTACAGTCATGTGGTACATAAACAAACAGGGTGGCACTCATTCTTACCCCCTCTGCAGACAAGCCATGATTTTGTGGGACACAGCATTGACTTATCAAGTACACCTGCAAGCACAATTCCTACCAGGAAAGAAAAATACTCTGGCAGACGAAATAAGCAGAAACCTCACGGATCCCCACAAGTGGAAACAGGATCCACAAGTCTTCAGCATGATAATAAAGAAATGGGGATGCCCAGACATAGTTCTATTTGCCTCCCCTCACAACTGCCAACTACAGAGATTCTGCACAAGGATTTATCACAAGCAAGCATGGAAAGTGGATGCTCTATCATTCAGCTGGAAAACCCTAACAGTATATGCCTTTCCTCCTCTGCCTCTCCTCCCCAAGGTACTCCTAAAGGTCAGACAAGAGAAGCCAAAAATGATTCTGATTGCTCCAGACTGGCCCTGCCAGCACTGGTACCCAATTCTAAAGAGCTTGTCTTAAGGCCCAGCCTGGACATTGCCTCTAATTCCTCATTTACTGACCCAACAAAACAATCAGATCCTGCACAGCCAACTCAGAACTCTCAATCTGGCAGCATGGCAGATAATGTAGCCATTCAGAACACACCTCTCTCTAAAGCAGTGATGGATGTTATTTTGGAGGCCAGGAGGCCCAGTACCAGAAAATCTTATGCAGAAAAATGGAAAAGATTCTGTGCTTGGAACCAGGCACAAGGAATTGACACGTTTGTACCAAACATTCCTCAGATTTTACAATACCTAACTGAGATGCTGGACAAAGGCCTTTCCTTTTCATCAATTAAAATCCATGCCTCTGCCATTTCAGCTCATTACAATATGGAACCACCAATTCTTTCACATCCATTACTAAGGCAGTACCTCAGAGGGGCCAAAAACATAAGACCCCCAAGGAGAGCACCACTACTTGCATGGGACCTCAATTATGTCTTGGAAAAACTCACACTGCCGCCTTTTGAGCCAGCCAATACAGCTGAAATAAAGTTCTTATCTTGGAAGATAGCTCTGCTCCTAGCAATAACCTCTGCAAGATGAGTCTCGGAGTTACAGGCACTCATGGCTGTGGAACCTTTTATCATTTTCCATCCAGACAGGGTTTCTCTGAGGACTAACCCAATGTTTATGCCTAAGATAATGTCCAGTGTGGCCCTTAACCAACCCATTCGTTTGCCAACCTTTTACCCAAACCCACAGAATAAGGGTGAGAGGCTCCTGCATTCTTTGGACATACACAGACAGCTATGCTTCTACGTGGACAGAACTAAAGCCTTCAGAAAGACTGAGCAACTCTTAGTAGCATATGCTGCAGGATCACAAGGAAAGGCTATCTCAAAGCAGACTATTTCAAAATGGATTGGCCACTGCATTCATTTCTGCTATTCACAACATGGCAAATCAGTGCCTAAGGGCATTAGGTCTCACTCAACCAGAGCAGCAGCCACTTCAGCAGCCTTCCTCAGAGGAGTACGAACCAAAGATATTTTAGAGGCTGCAACTTTGAGTTCACTGCACACTTTCACCAAGCACTACCACTTACCTCTCTACTCTAAATCCAGAGCAGGCTTTGCCACTGCAGTGCTGCAGGGCCTTATAGCCCCTCCTAATCCTAGTTAGACCCAGCCACCCAACCTCAGCTTTGAGATTCAACCCGTGTAATGTCTGCAACGGTGAAACATGATGAACATAGTACAGTTGTGTACCTACCATAAATGTAGATGTTCGAGTGTATTCACTGTTGCAGTCCAGGTTACCCACCCACCATCCCCCTTTTCTTTGCTGGGACTTATCTGTACTTCTCTATCCTATACAACTTATGTGGTGTATTTGCTTGTAGATGAAGGAAATGTTTATTTTTGTGCATGCATACTTATTGGCATAATTTTCAGCCTACCAGTTTGGGGGCACATGACATCTGGGGCAAGAAAAACTGAAGAAAATTGTGTCAGCTGCATCTTTTATACCCCTGGCACACTGATGTCAGGAAAGAGGCGACAGCAACCGACGCCAGACCTAGACTTTGGAATTCAGGCCAACTGCGGGTAGCCTGCCAGCAGGATAACCCAAGTGTAATGACTGCAACAGTGAATACACTCGAACATCTACATTTATGGTAGGTACACAACTGTACTTTCCACTTCTTTTACTTTGTTACAAAACTTGTTGTTTTCCTGTGTGCTAAGTTTGTTTTGTGTAATATAATGAGAAGAGATACCCCCTTCAAGTGCATACTCATCTTGTTATGGGTTGCCTCATCAGGAGTGTGGCAGTGTACTAACAGACATTTTTACAAATAAAAGTGGATCAAGATAAACTCCCTGAAACAGCATTTAGTAGTAGTGTAGTTTTTTCCTTGGAGTAGGTGTATATATATATATATATATATATATATATATATATATATATATATATATACATATATAAGTTTAGGTATTATGTGGGAAGTGTCCCTACAAAATGTGCTTCTGCTGTTAAATGAAAGTAGTTTCATTTTCCTGTGAAAGTTTGATGATATATTAACATGACTCCATCTTGCCTACCAACACTGGTTTATTACAAAACATTTCATGTGTTAACAAATCAGCTGATCCTACAGCCCTATCAGTTTTATCTGATTCATTGTACTACACATTATTTTGTTTACATTTTGACTGTCCTTCACATCTGAGAGTGTTTTGCTTGAAGGTGAATACCTTTTTCTCCAAACACATAGTTGACAGCAGCCTTCCTTGGCTTCAAATGATGGCACTTGTGCTGATTCACTGTAGAGGGACACTTCACATAGGTTCATAGGTTCATAGGTAGGTACTAGGCTATCGGCCCTAGGGCCTATATAAGCCTAGCCAAAGGTACCCTGGCTTTCGCCACCCAAGTAAATTATTTTCCTGTGCCCCTGTCGAGCAGAGCCACAGAAGTGATCCCCAGGGTGAATTTCCTATCTCCCATCCAATCATCAAGATTTTTCTAGAACAGTGCTAATGAGGAGCTTTGTTTGATATAGATAGGTAGTTTGTTCCAGAGTATGGGAAGTCTCTGGGACAGGAATCTATCCCTCCAGCATGTTATGTTTATTGTGGTGACGAGGTTTAGATCCCTAGAGCGTGTAGCTCTGCTGCTTTTTGAACAAGTCGTTTGGTTTCAAAGCCAGTTGTCTCCTTGTCATTCTCATTGCCAGTTACATGGCCATTATTTACAAAATCTGTATGTATCATGTCACAGATATCCATCATGGAGGCATGAGGCACTTGCCTTCGAGCAGATTTCCATAGCTTTCTTGTGGACTCAATTTATTAAGACTCTGTTTATCTGCACATGCATATTTCCATGCTTCACAAAAGTCATAGTGTCATGGCTGCTGAACACTTCAGGACCCTTTCACAATGCCCAATTTAATATATCTTTTGGTGTGCCTATTGTCTCTAGTTTTGTATCTTTCATCTGTAGGCTGTAACTGCTTCCACAAGACTCTGCAAAGCCTGTCTGAGCATTCTGCTCTATACGTCGCATGTAATGCAGAAATATGCCATCCAGACCGAGCAGTCATTGTGAAATCCTCAGTTACAGTCTGGTTATCAGTTAACACTGATGGAGGATTTGGATTTTGTTAACATGTGTATTTTTTGTGGAGATGTTCTTTGTAGAGATCACTGCTGCAGTGGTATTCACTACACATTTGAATTAACCATAGGCAGATGTCCACCCAGCCCCCACCTATTGCTGATTCCCTTATGTAGAGAATACTAATAAGGCAGTAAAGCTATCTCTTTCCAAGATGGCTGCAAACTGAGCAACAACTTAACTTCAGCTCTCCTAGTGTGAAAAAAGAAACTGAAAGACAAGGGTCACTTTTAGTAACTTCAGTTACTGGCTTGCAAGTGCACTGCCTGGATGACAGCAAGGAAGAAATTAAGAGAGCCTAAAAGAAAATAAACTAGAAAAGGTAAAGAGAAAACAGTCACTGGGAAGAATCCTGCTGCTCTTCAGCAAAAATAAGTTCAAGCTCCAGCTTTGGTGCAAGACATGGCTTCCAGTAATCTAGAGGGGAAAATAATTCAAAATGTGCTCAGAGCTGATTAAAATAAACAAAATTCTGAAGGAGTATATCAGCTCAAATAACAAATGCGTGGAAAAAATGAAAGAAGCTCTAAATAGTTATTCATATGAGCTATTAAGACTACAAAAATCAAAGGTCGAAATGAAGAAGAGGCTGGCTGAGTAGGAGACTGCTCAAGAAGAGATGTTTCAAAAAGTGATACAGTTAGAGGACATAGCACATAGGGAAAAGCTGAGATTTTCTGCTGTACCAGGGACACTAGATGAAACAGACTGTATTAATTTTATGAAGGCAAAAATAAGCAAATGGACTGGCATTCCACAGCAGGATCTGTTAATTGAAAGGCACATCATGTGTATGCTCAAAATGAGGCCATGAGAATGCTCCCAAGACATTTAATAGTAAAGATGCAATCCTACCAGTAGCAAGAGTTGATCCTGTCAAAGCTATTATAAAAGGTCAACGTATTAAAAGATGGAGACAGCAGAGTGTTTGTTGGAAATGGTTATGCACTGTATACCAGGCAGAAGAGAAACAAATGTATTCCAGCAATTAATGAATGTCAAGAGGCAGGGGCAAGATTCAAGCTGCTGTATCCAGCTGTCTTCAGAATATTTTTTCCTGTAGGATCAAAGTCATTTTTTGATGCCGAACAGGCTAAGGAGGAAATACACAAATCAAATTCCAGTCCCAGTTGAACAAAAGGTGATCCATCATTCAGAAGGGGACTCTGCTTCTCATTATTCTGATAATAAAGCAAATGGAGAGACTTTGTCAGCGAAATCTTTTCCAGTGTTCCACAGGAAAATGATTGAAAGACAGAGAAAAGCATGAGTTGACTAGAAGAATTGGCAGTACCTAGGAATTGAAACAGAGTCTGGAGTTGGAAGATAGAGAAGAACAGGAGGAAGACTGGCAACATGAAAATTAGTTAACAAATGTGAGATTACAAATATTCAGTTACATCTGTGGAATATCAAAAAAACGAACCAAGAAGCAACCAGATGTAAAGAACAACAAGCACAGTATCCACCAACAGATTTATAATAAAAACTCAAATCTCTGACGTCTCGGCCAAAGCCTTCAAGGAGAATAAAACACTCTCAGCAATGTAGCAATATATACATCTAAATATCAGATAAGTACACAATTAATCAATTAACTCACACATCAATCAAGTAATGCCTTCCAATTGAACTCCTCATTTAGCCCAAAAGGAGACATAGTTTTAAATTTTAAAATAAACATAGCTTCTTTCTGTAATAAAAGAGTTTTCACATTCATATTATAATATGCAGAAACACAAATTTGTTCTAACACAGTGCCTTTTAAACCAACACTGCTGCTATCATGAAATTGTGCAAAATGTAAAGCTACAGGACTATCAACATTAGCATTGTTTATATCCCTAATATGCTCTAAGAGCCTTGTTTTAAATGCCCTTTTAGTCTCTCCTATATAAAATTTTTTGCAGGGACACTGTAATGAATATACAACACCTACTGAATTACAATAAAAGCAATTATTAGTACTAAATTTAACATATATATATATATATAAATGGCGTTATTTTACTGCCTACCTAAAATGCACAAGAATTTATCTAGACCTCCAGGTAGGCCTATAGTTTCAGGTTCTTATTATTTTTTACATAATCTAGGTATTTTCATACATCATTTCTTATCTTCATATGTTATTAAATTACCTTCTTATATATGTGATGTTTTTGATTTTTTGGAAAAAATTAAGAGGATAGAACTAAATCAGAACATGTTATGGGTCACTATTGATGTTAAGAGCTTATATACTAATATTAAGCATCAGTTTGGAATAGAGGCCATTAGCTTCTTTTTAGGAGACTTTCCTGCTACAGAATTTATAGTTGAATTGGTTCATTTTTGTTTGACTCATAATTTTTTTGAATTTAATCATGTTTTATACCAGCAGTTACAGAGTACGGCTATGGGGGCTGCCTTTGCCCCCATGTATGCCAATCTTTTTATGGGATTATTCGAATTGGAAGTTATTTATAAACACAAATTTTTTCACACACATGTGATTGAATACTATAGGTACGTGGATGATTTGATATTCTTAGTGGATGGTAATGAAAATGATATAATGGAATTTTTTAATGATATTAATAAGAACAAATATTTGTTACAATTTGATGGGTTGAAAATTGGACATATTATTCCATTTTTGGATGTTGTATTGGACATTTCTGATGGTAGGAATATTGTTACTTCCCTTAATAAAAAGTTTGAAGGAGGTTGCCAATATTTACATGGCACTAGTGGGCACCCCCCCCCCATACATTAAATGCTTTACTCTATGGGGAAATGTTGCGAATTTACAGACTTTGTAACAAGCCTGAAATCTTCCATAAAGAAATGAAATCTATTGTTGATTCATTTATAGCCCGAGGGTATGCAAAGGAAATTCTGAATAAAAGCTTTGATAGGTTGGTCAGAGGCACTAAACCAACAGTCTGTAGAAATGTTAACACATTTGGTTGTGATGTGGTAGGATATGGTAGTATTAGTAGGAATAATGAAAATATTTATTTTGTTACCACTTTTGGTTGTTATACCATGCAGTTTCTTGATATTGTGAGCCGCTTCTGGCTTTTTTTATGTTCTTTAAAGAATGTACAACAGTGGTTGAATTTGAATTTAAAATTTTCTTATTGTAGGGGAAGAAACATTAAAAACTTTTTGGTTAGAAGTAAGTTTAGTGTACCTTCCCCAGAAATATGTAGGGAACCTGTTAAAGTCGGAACTTTCCCTTGTGGGAAGTGTAAAGCCTGCAAGCACATTGTACCTTATTTTACTTCTATAAATAATGTTAAATTTAGTACTAATAATTGCTTTTATTGTAATTCAGTAGGTGTTGTATATTCCTTACAGTGTCCCTGCAAAAAAATTTATATAGGAGAGACTAAAAGGGCATTTAAAACAAGGCTCTTAGAGCATATTAGGGATATAAACAATGCTAATGTTGATAGTCCTGTAGCTTTACATTTTGCACAATTTCATGATAGCAGCAGTGTTGGTTTAAAAGGCACTGTGTTAGAACAAATTTGTGTTTCTGCATATTATAATATGAATGTGAAAACTCTTTTATTACAGAAAGAAGCTATGTTTATTTTAAAATTTAAAACTATGTCTCCTTTTGGGCTAAATGAGGAGTTCAGTTGGAAGGCATTGCTTGATTGATGTGTGAGTTAATTGATTAATTGTGTAATTATCTGATATTTAGATGTATATATTGCTACATTGCTGAGAGTGTTTTATTCTCCTTGAAGACTTTGGCCGAGACGTCAGAGATTTGAGTTTTTATTATAAATCTGTTGGTGGATACTGTGCTTGTTGTTCTTTACATCTGTGGAATATGCCTGTACTAGAAAAAGTGGAAAGAATGGGCTTTTGTTAAACTTCTGGAGAACTGAAAGGCATTTACCTCACTTCATGTTATTAATGTTTGGAAGGACACAAAGGGGAAGAGAAGAGGAAGGAAAAGGGTAACGGTAGTTAAAACAATTTATGTTCTTAACAATATTTCTATAAAACTTTTCATGCTATAAATTGCATGTTTTATAGTAAGGCATTTTAGTTATGTTGTATGTGATAAAGATGTTAAAGTAAACAGATGCATTTTTCTTACTAGTGTTTTAGTATTAAGAAATATAGGTATTACAGTGCAAAAAGAGAAAAATAGCAGACAAAAGCTTGTTTAAGTTAATAGACAGTAATCTTGGCTTGTTGAGGTGGGATTGGGTGCAAAAGCAAATGGATCATAATATATATAAAGCTGATATGTTTTCTCTTACTTTTGCATAGGGGAATATCTGGATATTGGTTAGTCTAATAACAAGTTTTAATTGTAAACAAGTAAATAAGAGAACACTGAATATAATGAAAAGTTTTCTTATAGCAGTAAGTGCTTCAGCTTGCATTTAGAAGCCTGCAGCTGATGGTTACATGTTTCTCTTACATTTCCATGGAGACAAGCTGATTATAGGGCAATAAAAAAAGTCAAAGCACTGGTTTCTTCAAGGCTAAAAGTTAATGTTTTCTGAAAGCATGCAAGTTGTTTCTCAAATCTGGGAGGGAAATAATGATAAAACCACAGCCAGTAACATGCATCATAGCATGGATAATCTCAACTTTAGGTTAAGAGAAGACTGCATTTGTATCTATTTGGGAAAATTGCTATTATTAGTAGGGTTAAAAATCATTATTTGAAGATGTATGCAGTTTTGTTTGTTTGTATTAAGTTAACAGGATATGGTGGTGTTCTGGGAGTTTGCTTATTTTATTTATTTGCTTATTTATTTATTTTTTAGGGCTTACATTAAAACAAAAAGTCTTACAAAGTGTGACATAGTTTCAAATGGAGATGATAAGAAAAAACTGTATAAAGGACCAACCTGCCAAATATTAGTGGATGCATGTATCACAAAAAACTGTCATGTATATATGTATATATATATATATATATATATATATATATAGAGAGAGAGAGAGAGAGATAGTGTGTGTGTGTGTGTGTGTGTGTGTGTGTGTGTGTGTGTGTGTGTGTGTGTGTGTGTGTGTGTGTATAATGAGTGGGAATAATAACTGATCATAATGGCTACACTAAACATATTATCTTGGAATGTGAAAGGTCTCACAGGTACAGACAAAAAGGAATATTTAATTATATTAAGAAATGCAGAGTGCAAATAGTAATGTTATAGGAGACACATTTTGGAAAGAAATGAGAATGTGATTTTGATAAACAATTTCTGGATATTCAGCAGACTATTAGGGACAGAACAAACAATGAGTACTTATATTAATTGCTAGAGGATCTCCAGTACTAGTAGAAGTAGAAAAAAGATAATAGTGTTAGATTTGTGGTAGTAAGGAGCTACTGACAAGGGATGAGGATTATGCTGGTATGTATTTATATTCTACCTACAACTGCTATAATTGAGCTTAAGAAAATTTTGGGAGAAAAATCAGCTTTCATTAGGTAGGGAATATTACTTATAAGTGGGGACTAGAATTTGATTTGCAGCAATGAGGATGATGTACCTGGTGGCCTAGAAGGGAAAATATGACAAACAAGGGTCAATATCTGAAGAAATTTATGAAGATATTTGGTATAAAAAAATGTGAGTTGAGTACTAGGAACTCGGAGAGAATTTACATATTATTCCACAAGGTACAATAACTGAACTAGACTGGATAGAAATTACGTTTCACAGGGACATATGAATTTAATTGAGAGCTTTGTTGCACATCAAGTAACTATTTTAGATCAAGCAGCAGTAATTGCTAAGATGAAAGTGTAGGGTAATGAAGTAAAAATGAGACACTGGTGCTTCCCCACCTACCTGTTAAAAAGAGAAGAATTTATACAATGGGTAGTACAAATTATTTGTGAGTTATTGGGAAAGATAGAAAGTATTCCAGAAGTTATATCTACTGAGTGGGATAAAATGGAAATGGAGTTTAAAACTAGAGTAGGAAAAGAAAATGAGTTATCTTTAAGAAGTAACAAGAATTATTTAGAGTGGCTGACAAAAGTTAAAGTAGTGCAGAATAATTGGAATCTCACAAAAAAATGAAAAGGCACAATTGCAGAGAGCTAATGAGAGAATAAGGAACTACATGGGTAATGGCATTAGTTTAGAAAGATTGCTGTCTAGCAACTATTTTTGATAATAACTCCAGAGCACAAAATCTTTTAGCACAACTTAGGCAACAGAAAGTAGAAAGGTTTGTTACAAAAGTTGGGGAACCTATAACAAAAATAACCAGATATCCTGTAGAGATATTAGAGATAATTTCACAAATTTTATGAAAACGTGTATAAAGCAGAGAAATGGGGAATCAAGAAAAAGTACAAATGGAAATATTTATGAAAACTTAAGTACGACAAGGTTAGAGATAGATGAGGCTCAACAGTTGACAGTTAAGAAAGGAGGCAATGAGATAAAGACATTGATATGTAACCAATCTACAGGAAAGTCTCCAGAAATAGATGGCAACTAGGAGGGAAGAAAGTGATAAAGATCTGGAAGCTTTTGCGTGATGGCTATAATACATAAAGACAGTAAAGACCCATCACATTCAGATTCATTCAGGCACATTTCAATTTTAAACCATGATTATAACATGTTTATGTCTATAATGGCTAAATGAATGCCAAGGTATTGCCAAATACTTTAGGAGATATGGGTCAGTGTGATTTTGTGGAGGGGAGGCAAACATTTAACAACATTAATAGAACAATGATTATTCAAAGGGAAGCAGAATGTAAGAAAATACAGCTGCTGTTGCTGGGTCTTGATACAAAGAAAACTTTCAACAGAGTAAGCTGGGATTATGAGTAGGTCAATGAAAGCATTTGCATTCACCAATATAATAATAAGGTTAATTAGGAGGATATATGAGGGATAAGAGGCAAACATCAAAGTGAAAGGGTTCCTATCTTGTAAGTTGTGCCTAAACACAGGAACCAGGCAGGGATGTCCTCTTTCCCCATTGTTATTTATATTATATTTAGAACTGTTGGCCAAGAAAATAAAGAACTCAGAAATTCAAGGATATTATTGGTATGGTAATCAAGAAATGTTGGCTTTATTTGCAGATGATATTATTTTGTACCAGCTAAAACCAAAAAAGGACATCTCAGTGTTGTGGAACATTCTGAGACAATTCCAGTATTCTTCAGGTTGTAAAATTAATCAAGATAAAACAAAGACTATAACTGTAAACTATGTACCACACATGAATTGGTTGAGCAATGCCCACATTTATGGGGACATGATAAAATTAAGTATTTGGGAGTATGAATTAAAAGGATTATGTTATTTTATATTATGCTATGTTATGTTATGTTATATGTTGTGTTATGTTATGGCAGCCAAGGATATGTTTGAAGATAATACAACAGCTGAGAAACTGAAAACTCTTAGCTGGGGATATGGATAGCAAGATACAAGCAATAAAATGTTTGTCACATTATTTTTATACACAGGTCAAGCATATTTTTATCAACCAGAGGAGAAGTTGTGGATAGTGATTAATAAAAAGTTGAAAGATTTTATCTGGCAGGGGGATAATCAAGTAGGTCAAACTGATCCTTCCAATAGAACAAGGTGGTTTAGGATTACCTTATTTGAAGGGATATTTTAGAGCTAGACAGTTCAGGCTATTATACATAATGCAAGCAGAAAGCTACAATTCAGTGGGGAAAGGGATGATGAAGTGGGGGAATACAAGAAATAAGGAAAGAGTGGGATTTTGGATGCAGATCCTTATGAAGAATAGCAACAGTAACACAGAGTGTTATATTCATAAAGTAGCAGAAAGCATACTAAGAACTAAACCAACATGGAAACTGAGAAAGGAGATTCTTCTGATAGGGATGACTGCAGTTGGGGTACAGAGAATAGGCAAGAGGGACTGAAATTTACTGGAGGAAACTAGTAAAGGAATCAATGTATAGGGTGAAAATAATTAGAGGGGGAAAGGTAATGGAATGGAAAGAGGCCAAGAAGGCATTTGGACTGCAGGTTAGAAACTGCCTTCTCTATCAAGGATTAATATCAGACTATAGGCAAATTAAAAGGAAGTGGGGAATCCCAAGTGAAAGCCCTTCATCGGCTGTATTTTTAGTTGAATCTAGAACAGAAGCTGTTGTTAAAAAAGGGATAATTAGTAGTGTATATAAAATATTGCACAATAACTATAGGAATTAGAGAAGTTCAGAAATTATTGGGAAGAGAGATTAGATAAGCATTTCACAAAGAAAAAATGGAGAGATATATGTTTGGCTCTCAAATATGCAACAAAGTCTAGAAGAAATAGAATTTTTGCTTGGAAGTGTTTGCATAGGTACTTTTATATCCCAAGCAGGCCCAAATAATTTTTCCTTGGGTAGATGGCAAATGTTGGAGTTGTGATGGGGAACAAAGAGTTACCTAAAAGCATATGTTTTCTGAGTATAACGAGTTGGCAGACTTAAAAAATTCCTTATGGAGAATACTGGGCAAGCTAATGAGTGTAACTAAAGACGTTATTTTTTTTTGAGCTGGGATACAGGATCTAAATTGTCTAGACATAGTAAGTCCTTGTTAAGTTTAATTCTGGTGGCTGCCAAAAAAGCAATCACTAAAAATGGAAATCAAAGTCTAAATGAACTACACTTAAAGTAGCGAATACTGTAACAAAGATAAAAGAACAGATAGTGGGATCTTTAGAAAAGGGCAGGAGCAAGTTACAAAGGAAAAAAAACTGGAAATTGTGGAAACAATATATGGAGAAAAATGTTTTGGAGGAGGAATGAGGTTTAAGAAAAGGCATGAATTGAACAATTTATGCAAAGCTGGATTGATTATATTGTACAAAAGAATACATTTGATGTATAATGTTTGTAAATATGAACATGTTATTAAAACTTGCTTATTTTATATAAATGTAAGTTGCTTATGTCACAAGTGAAATTTCAATAAAGGTGTTTAAAAAAAGTAGTAATGTTACCTCAGCATCTACTGTTATGGTGAGTTTGCTCACATGACAATACATTCTTTGTCATGTTAACTTAATCTATGGCCGTTCACAATCATGAGCATGCACTACCTTATTTTAACTTTAACATAAGTTTTGTGAGTGTTTGGGCTGTAAGAAACTGCCTTATCTTCTGTGTTGAAATTCCTCACTTATCTGTCCTATAGTTTCATTGTTTAATTCCACCTTCCCCCACAGTGCAGTCTTCGAGGTTAGCCATATACACTTATTCATGAATGAATAAACCTTTTTTGTTTTACAGTTTCAGAGGGTTGCTTTTTGATTGTAATGAAATGAGAACATTTTGTCAATTACATAAAGGTACCAGATATCTGGCATTAGGTCATGTAATTCCATGATCACAGATTTCATTGTATTGCTTAACCAAAGATAGTCCCAGAGTTGACCTTGGCTTAGGCTTACTGTGTTTTATGTCTCCTTTACAATTGCTCACAAGCTTCTCTAAAACGGGTCTATATTACATGATCAAAACCTTAGGTTATAGAATACCTAAAGGTCAGTTACTAAATATCAAACTGTGAAAATCGCGAACGGCCATTTCCACATAGGGAAACAATGTTGTTGGCCAAACTAAAAAAAAAAAGTTGTAAACAGAAACCACACCCCCATCAACTAAATATACCAACTCTGAGATCACTCTACATTGTAAAAAGGGCAAAATCAGTTTATGGCCAAACGCCTTGTTTCCCTGTGTGGAAACGGCCATTCACATTTTCACAGTTCGATATTTAGAGATCAACCTTTAGGTATTCCACTACCTAAGGTTTCGATCTTGTGATATAGACCCTCTAAAATAGATAAAGATTCATGATCAATATAACCCGAACAAACAACCTTTACAGTTTCCCAGAAGAGGCATGGACAGACTGCCTGTAAAGTTTTAGCATTTTTTTCTTATATACTGTTGTCTTTTCATTTTCATTGGGGTGGTCCTGATTTTTTTACATTAAGGAAGTTAGAGCAGTAATGTCTCAAAATTATTAATTCAAGCCCAACTGGGTGTTTATATATTTTTATCATTTTTATGTCTAGTACAGCCTGTAAAGCACCTGCACTGGCCCAGTAATCAAGGAGCCTCAGTCCTCACCACTAACACCAGTGAGGGACATGCACATTGAGAGGATGACAAGTACACACACAGTAAAGTACAATTTCCCTTAAAAGCACACAGAGGTCACAGTCAGTCTGGAGTTGGTTTCTTCCTCTTTCTCCAGATCCCCAGTAAGACTCCCCACTGGAACATCTATAGGGTTAAGATCTCAACCGAGTGGTCAAGCCAAAATCTCCAGCACCCTCTCTGTCTAACCAGTGCTTCATGTCCCTGCCCAAGTAGCTGATGCACACATACACACACACACACACACACACACACACACACACACACACACACACACACACACACACACACACACACATACACACCCACACAGACACACACACACAGACACTTTGAGATTTGATTTATATACAAACAAACACTCCTGGGGAAGGCTGACACAGGTTCACTAGCTATGCCACCTTCTGCCCAGACTGTAAAGTAGTTCCAGCTGCCACCAACCACCCTTATCAGCTACTATAAGGCCCTTACAAAGGGTAACCAATTCACTTAATAATAAATAATAAAAGCACAAAACAATACTCAGTAACTCAACACAGTGACAACAGAGTTCAGAATCACAAGAAATACTTTAAAACAACATTGCAGAACAGTCTCACATAAATACAGAAAACATCTAAACTAATATTACTATATTCCTGTCTATCTCTAAGAGAGGTTACTGTACCTCTACTTACAGAGCCAGGCAAATGCAAGTGCTGAATGGATGTTTACAGATCCAAAGACAAGATACAAAATGCACAGAATCACTGTCTGAGATAGTTCTTAAATTACTATCAAACATTTCTGCTGGGTTATCTCAGATTGCATCATTCTTGTCACCTCTGCCTTTAGTTCTCATGCTAATAGGAACTTAAATTTTAATACTTGTGTCAAAAATACTTCTCTGTCAGAAGTTTTGCCTAGAAATGGGAGTAGTAAAACTTTTGAACACTTTTACCTTTGAAACCTGTAATTATTTCCATTTCTAAGACAATAGAAAGAATTTCTAGCTACAAGCATTCTGTCTCCTAGCTGAGATAACCACCATCATAAACAATTCAACTTATTTTCTTAAAAGTTTGCTCTTTTTCCGGTAGGGTGCACTGTGGTTACATTTTTGAAGCTCAGCACATAACATACAGTTTAACACACATATAGCATAAAGTTTTCTTACATTTATTAGACAAGCCTATGGATCATATTAATATTTACAAATTACATAGGATTATTTACAAAATTCTAGCTAGCTGGGCTGGCAGCCTTCACAGTCTCACCCCCCCCCCCCGAAAACTCAAGCTAGTTTTTAAAATGACCCTTGAGAAATGTTGCTTGAGAGGGTTGAGCCTATTTGGGAACACCTTACCCCATTCCCTGTCTTGAGAGCCGATCTGAGTTGGCATTGCTAACCCCACTGCGGTGCTGCACTGTCATATCATCTACTTGCAAACCTAGGCTTCACCTTAGTAACTTGGCATTTTTCTGGCTGGCTCGATGTAGCCATGTTAAGGGATTGTGGGCTGTAACTACAGTCAATTTCCTTCCATACAGATAAGGCTGATGTTTCTGCAGTGCCCACACTATGTCTAGACAGTCCTTTTCTACAGCTGCAGAGCATTCTTCCATGGGTTGGAGCCTGCAACTGAGATAAACCACTGGGTGCTGTTCTTCCTCTGAATAAATATGGCTAAGTGCAGCCCCCACCCTATGGTTTGAAGCATCTGCCTGCACAACAAATTCTTTGCTGTAATCTGGACGGGCTAACACAGGGAGTTTTCCAAAAGCTCCTTTAAACTTCTGAAATGCCTGTTCATATGCTGGGGTCCATACTGCCTTATCTGGCCTGTTTTTCATTGTCAGGTCTGGGAGGGAAGCAGCTATGGTACTATAACTGGGGACAAACTTTCTGTAGTACTCTGCTGTCCCTAAGAATGTCCTCACCTGCTTTTCAGAAAGTTCTGGCCTGATCTTACCACTCCCCACTCTATGTCCTAGGTGAGAGACCTCTGCGATTTCCACCTGACATTTGCTGGCCTTAATGGTCAACCTTGCCCAGCACCTCTCTGACATGCTGAAGGTGCTCTTGCCAGGAGTGGCTGTATATGGCAATATCATCTAGGTAAGCAAGGGCAAAATCTCCTGCTCCTGCTAGGATATGATCTAACAGCCTCTGAAAAGTTACTGGGGCATTTTTCATCCCAAAGGGCATCTTTGTGAACTCATACAATCCAAAAGGAGTCACAGAGGCTGACCTTTTTCTAGCACTGGGACTCAAGGGCACCTGCCAGTAACCCTTGGTAAGATCAATGGTGGTAAGATACTTAGCCCCACCCAGCTGCTCTAGGGTTTCATCTGTCCTAGGCATGGGGTAAGCATCTGCCTCTCTGTGATTATTTAATTTCCTGTATTCCACACAGAACCTGGTGCTGCTATCCCTTCTTGGGTACCAGCACCACTGGGGAGGCACAGGGACTGCTGGACTCCTGAATTACCCCTAGTTTCAACATTTCCTGTATCTCCTCCCTCAGAGTCTGCTTGAGTCTCTCAGGCACCCTATAAGGGGCCTGCCTAATAGGCCTTTGGGGTCCTGTATACACATGGTGCTGCACCAGGTGGGTGCACCCTGGTTTCCCAGTGGACATGTCCCCAAACTCCTGTAACACTGCTCGGATTTCTCGAACCTGGGTAGGGGATAACTACTGGGACATTGCTACCCCTTCCACTGAGGTGTCAGTCGGAGCCTCACTGAGGAGATCAGTCACCAGATCCCCCTCAAACTCTTCCTCCAGTCCACTGCAAATACTCAGCACAAGGGCCTTCCTATCATGGTAAGGTTTCGTCATGTTAACATGGTACAATTTGTGCCCCTGCCTATTGCCTAGCAGTTCTACCATGTAGCTAACATCACTGACCTTCCTTACCACCTTGTAGGGTCCCTCCAAAGCTGCCTGCAGCTTGTTGTGTCTGACAGGAATTAAAACCATTACCTGCTGCCCTACAGCATACTCTCTAGCTCAAGCATTCCTGTCATACCAGACCTTTTTCTGCTGTTGTGTTTCTGCCAGGTTCTCCTGGGCCAAGCCCATGAGTTACCTGAGCCTTGTCCTGAGGTTTAGGACATATGCCACAACAGACTCCTTGTGGGATTCACACTCACCCTCTCACTCATCTCAAATTAAATCTAAAGGTCCCCTCCCCTCACCCTATGCCCATACAGCAACTCAAAGGGTGAAAAACCTGTGGATTCCTGGGGCACCTCTCTGTAAGCAACAACAGATGGGGCAAATATTTGTCCCAATCCCTCTTAAACTGGTCTGCAAATGTCTGCAGCATCATCTTGAGTGTAGAGTTTAACCTCTCAACAAGACCATTAGGATGGGGATGGTAGAGGGTGGTCTTTAGGTGCTTCACCATGCAGTACTTCCACAGACACGTCAGCAGGACTGACATGAAATTGGCACCTCTTTCAGTCAGTATTTCTTTTGGGAAACCTACCCTGCTTAAAATCTCTAGCAAAGCATTTGCCATCTTTTTTTGCCTCAATAGAGGAGAGAGCCACTGCCTCAGGGTATCTGGTAGCATAATCTACTACCACTAGGATATACTTTTTTCCCTGTGGAACTTGGGTTACTCAGAGGCCCCACAATATCTGTAGCTACCGTCTGAAATGGCTCTTCAATCACAGGCAAAGGCATCAAAGGAACTTTCACCTTGTCTCCTGCCTTGCCTACCTTTTGGCACTGTTCACAGGTCCTGCACTACCCTGCTGCATCTCTGGAAATCCCAGGCCAATAGAAGTTTTGCATAACATGTCCCTTTGTATGTTTTATTCCCATATGACCTGCAATGGGAATATCATGGGCTATGGCTATTAGTGGTAACGGTATGCTCTGGGCACTACCAGCTGCTGTATTCTCTTACACTCTAGCCCCCCTCAAGGGTCCACTCTCTGTATAGTAATCCTTTGTCCCAGTATACATATTCCCCCTTCCCTTGAGAATCAGGTGCCTCACTAGCTACCTCCCTCAGGCCTTGTAATGTAGGGTCTGAGATCTGAGCCTGTCTCAACTCTCTCTTTGTAAACCTTCCCAGCTCCCCTTCCACAGAAAGTGTGGTATACTCTGGCAGTGGTGTCTCACTGTCAGTCTGGGTACTACTACTCATCTCTGCCCTTGCAGTCACTCTGTTCAAGGGAACATCAGTACCAACAAGCAGCTGTGGCTCACCTTCAATCTCACTGTTACAGGGTAGCTCCCTCCCTGAAGTAACAATCTCACCAGTCCTGGTTGCAAGTGTGCGGTCTCTCAGGGTCTCCCTCAGGCTCCAAGCCTGACTGCATGTAACTGCATGAACACATCGTACTGCATTATCAAAATCATTCCCTATCAGGACATCTGCAGGGATATCCTCAAACACACCTTCTTTGTGGCTTCCTTTTCCACCCTCCCACTCAAGGTTAAACCTAGCCAAAGGTATTTGGAATGGGGTCTCTCCTAAAGCTCTGACTGGAGTAGATTGCCCAGGCAAGTAGTGCTCCTCTATAATCATTGCAGGCTTCACAATGGTTAGGTCAGTGGCTGTGTTTATCTTAGCAATGGTCTCTTTGCCATTCACTAAGGTAGGATATAACCTCTTGTGGTAGTTTGGTACCCTTGTTGTCTCAAGACAGCCTACTGTTGGAATTTTGTCATTCCCACTTACTGGCTCTCCCAGCTTTTGTTCCTCACCTTGCCTCCATGGACATCTGTATGCTACATGGCCCCACTGGTTGCATTTAAAACATTTAACCCTAAGTCCTGGATGTGTACCTGGACTAGAGGCTTCTCCTGCTACTGGCAGATTCTGTTGGGGCAGTCTGGGCTGCCCACCATGGGTTCCCTTAGACCCATGAGCAGCACTGGATGTCCCTTTCCTGTGCAGGGATGCCCTGCTTGCTAGGTATAGGTCTCCCTTCTTCCCCAACTCATCTACAGTAAGGCATTGTCTATCAGCTAACCAGATTCTCATGTCCTCAGGCAAAGTGCTAAGGGCATGTTCCCTCACCAAAAGGTCTGCCAGCCCTTGAAAAGTGGTGAGCGGACATCCACTTACCCACCTATGAAAATAAGTGCTTAGTTCATCAACATATTGACACACACTTTCATCTGCCTTGTGTCTATGCTCATGAAATTTTTTCCTATAAGCTTCAGGTGTTAAAACATTCTAGCAAACAGTTTTGTACAACATTATAATGTAAGCAGTCATTATCGGGTCTATATTAGAACATTGAAGTTTCAAAACTTCGAATGTTCTAATATCGATCCCTATTCAGAGAAAGCTGAATACATCGAAAGTACAGAACAGCAATTTTTTTTTTCCTAGGGAAAACATTCACTGTTCCAAAACACATACACACAACACAAGCACACCAAACAAACAGCAATCCACACACATACACCTAAAATCTTACACCTAACCCTACACTAAACTATACACACACCACTAACTATCCACTTACCTTAACCCAAACCCTAACCCAAAAGTCCGTCACTATCGCACACTCACCCGCGCCCTAACCCTAACTCACCTACCCTGCCCTAACCCTCACGTCCACACAATCGCACACTTACCTGATCCGCACCCTAACTCTAACTCACCTAACCCGCCCTAACCCTCATTTCCACACAATCGCACACATACCTAACCCATGCCCTAACCCTAACTCACCTAACCTGCCCTAACCCTCACGTCCACACAATCGCACACATACCTAACCCACACTGTAACCCTAACTAACCTAACCCACACTCAATCACACACTTACCTGAACCCAACCCATAACTTTCTACCACAGCGCTGAAAATATCAAAGCAACAGAAATGGACAACCAAATTCTTTCCCTAGGAAAAAATTTGGTTTTCTGTTGCATCAATATTTTCAGCTTTCGCTGAATAGGGTTCGATATTAGAACATTCGATGTTTTGAAACTTCGATGTTCTAATATAGACCCTCATTATCAAACAGTTTGGAAAGAACAGTTACAGCTTTACCATGGAGTAAAGGGGTCAGGAACTGTATCCAGAGCAATCACCACAAGAAATGAAACTTTAGAACCTCCAAAGCCACAACAGACCACAGCTCCAAATCAGATGAGACAAGGAATACGATGCAAACTCAAAATTCAAATTTTATTCTGTTTCGGTTAAGCTCTTTCTTCTCCTACTAGAGACTTCGTCAGAACAAATACACTATAAAACCCAGCCCTTAAATACCCTTTTCTTAATAGTGTCACATGATTAATTAATTACTAAAAACAACCTAATCCACTTAAAATACATACTGTCAAGGTTATATAAAAATTAATTAGCAAGTGGATGAATCCGCACTCATACTTTAAAAATTTAAGAATTTAAAGTAAACATTTTAACTTATAATAACATATGCACTTAAATACACTTAGTAATACACATTTTTGTTTTTCTTTCCTAAGCACCCCTGCACTGTCCCAGTAATCAAAGAGCCTCAATCCTCACCACTAACACCAGTGAGGGACGTGCACATTGGGAGGATGACAAGTACACACACAGTAAAGTACAATTTCCCTTAAGAGCACACAGAGATCACAGTCAGTCTGGGGATGGTTTCTCTCTCTTTCTTCAGATCCCTAGTAGGACTCCCTACTGGCAGAACTATAGGGTTAAGATCTCAGCCGAGAGGTCAAGCCAAAACCTCCAGCACCCTCTATGTCCAACCAGTGCTTCATGTCCCTGCCCAAGTAGCTCACACACACACACACACACACACACACACACACACACACACACACACAAACACACACACACACACACACACACACACACACACACACACACACACACACACACACACACACGCATGCACACACACATGTTGAGATTTGATTTATATACAAACACAGAAACATTCCTGGGGAAGGCTGGCACAGGTTCACTAGCTATGCTCCCTTCTGCCCAGACTATAAGGTAGTACCAGCTGCCACCAACCACCCTTATCAGTTACTATAAGGCCCTTACAAAGGGTGACACATTCTACTGTGTAATGTTAATGTTATCCAAATGGTAAGTGTATCCAAGACTAAGGCTATTTAGGAGTGGCCTGTACAGCATCCCGAAATACATATGCAAGTACTCTAAGAGCTTAAATATCTTTAAACAAAACAGCCACGATTAAAAGGTTTAGATATATTTAATAATAAATAATAAAAGCACAAAACAATACTCAGTAACTCAACGCAGTGACAACAGAGTTCAGAATCACAGGAAATACTTTAAAACAACATTGCAGGACAATCTCACATAAGTACAGAAAACATCTAAACTAACATTACTATATTACTATCTATCTCTAAGAGAGGTTACTGTACCTAAATTCTACTTACAGAGTCAGGCAAATGCAAGTGCTAAATGGATGTTTACAGGTCCAAAGACAAGATACAAAATACACAGACTCACTCTCTGAGATAGTTCTTAAATTACTATCAAACATTTCTGATGGGTTATCTCAGATTACATAATTCTTGTCACCTCTGCCTTTAGTTCCCAGGCTAACAGGAACTTAAAATTTATCACCTGTGTCAAAAATACTTATTTCTATGAAGTTTTGCCTAGAACTGGAAGTCGTAAAACTGTTAAATACTTTTACCTTTGAAATCTGTAATTATTTCTGTTTCCAGACAATAGAAACAATTTTTAGCTGCAGACATTCTGTCTCCTAGCTGAGATAACCACCATCATAAACAATTCAACTTATTTTCCTAGAGTTTTGCTCTTTTACCAGTACGGTGTACTGTGATTACATTTTTAAAGCTCAACACATAACATACAGTTTAACACACCCATGACATATAGTTTTCTTACATTTGTAAGACAAGCCTATGGATCATATTAATATTTAGAAATGACATATGATTATTTACAAAATTCTAGCTAGCTGGGCTGGCAGCCTTCACACAGCCTACAGTCTTTTAAGAGATATCTTACTAACACAGGAATATCCACTGGACCATACCTGTTTCACTGTGATATTTATTCTGGCCAGATTTTATTGAAAGTTTTACTCAGTTAACTACACATTTCTTCCTTCCCCAGAATTAAATACTCTATAGCTTGGTTTGTGGGTTATGTTACACCTGTCATCCTTATTTAATTGACTAATACAGCTGTCTATCCATTTTAATCCAGGCACAATGCGTGTGCATGCATTACAATTGACAGTAGACTCCTGATTTATTAACAAACATTTCTTTACCTTAGAGAAAGACTTCTGAAAAGAGCATGATATCAAAACACATGCCTGCTCTTAGAAGCTCCTCAGAGGCTCCCACAGTATTCACTAACACTCTGTTTCAATAATAGTTAATAAAAACTTCAGTGGTTAACTAATATTTCCAAAAGAGGAATGTTTAGTTCAGGATGAACTTCACAATATGCAGTCATTTGCATTTAAATCACACTTAAATAGCCATGTAACAACCAAACCCCCAATACCAACCGATCAGCATTCACTTTTGAAACCTCATTCATAAAATCATTTACCAATTCTATCTACTATCTATTGTCTATTGTCTATTAGCTATATATTGAAATTAAAGTCACCGCAAAGGTGAAAAGGGTGTTGGTATTTGCTGGCTTAGGTGACATTTCTTGTTATTTAATAACCTAATGAATTAAATTTGTTATGTTTTTATGATTTTTAATGTGCTTAATTTATTATTTATTAGTTAGGGTATTACAAAATTTTGTTCTAAATGTTATGCAAGTATTTATTAAAAACTGCTTCCTGTTTCGGAACTTTGCAGATACTTGCTTTAGCTTTTATGAATGAATTAGAAAATGATTTTATGAAGTTTGTTCTGAAGAAGTTTTTTGATTAAAAGACAAAAGTGCTAAACTAAACATCTCTTTTTTGGAAATATTAGTTAACCATTGAAGTTTTTATTAGTTAACTATTTAAGTTTTTATTAACAATTATTGAAACAGAGTGTTAGTGAATACAGTGGAAGCCTCTGAGGAGCGTCTGCGGGCAGGCATGTGTGTTTCCTTATCAGTTTGTTTCATTTGGAATAACAGCATGATATTACACAGTTCCACATTTTCTGCAATTACATTCCCTTGTTTGTTTTTTTCTAAACAGTTTTTTTACCCAGTGGTATGTGATTTGACAATTAACATTTGAATCTCCCGCAAAAGTGGTCCAGGAAGGGAACTAATTCCCTCTGGTGGGTCTTTTGAAGACATACTGTAATTTTTGTTTGGATAGTTATGAATGCAGTACCATCTTCTGTTTCAGTTCCCCTTGCTGCTTCTGTAACCCTTCTTTTGTCACCAAAAGTATGCATCAGTGCCAATTTCTTAGAAGCAAAGGACAGATATGAACATATAATTAGAGCAGTTTTTTGTGGCCATCCACACACATATTGTCCAGCAGCTCCAAGATCAATAATGCATCTAGAAAAGACATGTCAGACTTTCACATATGGTTAAAATTTTTTTAACTTAACAGCATAAGCAACCACTCCGACAGTACCATTTGTAGCAACAGTGTCCAACAACATATTCCTTACACACATTTTAAGTATTTCAGTCAGTTTACACATACTCATATCTTGGTTCAAGGTTTTACCAAAGTTGTATACTTGGTACTGCCTGGAAGTTCAGAACTGACTGCCATTACTGACACATCTCCAGATGTCTGTTTGTTTACAACTATTCCGTTCGCTTTCTGTGTCCAGAAACTGGTGATACCTTGTAATTAGAGACCATATTCTGGTATCATTTTTGCACACTACTAGCAGGTAGTAATTATACAATGTAAAACATGTTTATGAAAGCTTTAGATGAACACATGGTTAGTATATTCCATATGAATACTTTAACTACTGCAAACTAAAATAGACTACAGTACCCTCATGTTTCAGAGTGCTATTAATTTTGAAAGACTGAAAAAATGTTAAAGGGCAAGGCTTTAAAAACTATGCAGTTAAATTATTGTATCCCAAATGTAATTCTAATAACAAAGTCTATACTTTAGAAATTAAAAATCAGACTTTACACGGATGTATGGAGTTTGCATGCTATTTTCACCTTAGCTTGCAAATCAGAGCTCAGTTCTCATCATTAATTTTTTGAGTGAAGGTTAAAAATTGTTGTCTTAATATTTTACCTCTTGGTATCAGTGACTCCAACTTAGGGACTACTTCAGAACTACTAGTGTGGTATCAGTGATTCCAGCCTGTGGACTAGTTCAGAACTGTTAGTGTAATGTCAGTGATTCCAGCCTAGGGACTACTTCAGAACTACTAGTGTGGTATCAGTGATTCCAGTCCAGGGACTACTTCAGAACTACTAGTGTGGTATCAGTGATTCCAGCCCAGGGACTACTTCATAACTACTAGTGTGGTATCAGTGATTCCAGCCCAGTGACTACTTCAAAACTACTAGTGTGGTATCAGTGATTCCAGCCCAGTGACTACTTCAAAACTACTAGTGTGGTATCAGTGATTCCAGCTCTGGGACTACTTCAGAACTACTAGTGTGGTATCAGTGATTCCAGCCCAGGGACTAGTTCAAAACTACTAGTGTGGTATCAGTGATTCCAGCCCAGTGACTACTTCAAAACTACTAGTGTGGTATCAGTGATTCCAGCTCTGGGACTACTTCAGAACTACTAGTGTGGTATCAGTGATTCCAGCCCAGGGACTAGTTCAGAACTACTAGTGTGGTATCGGTGATTCCAGCCCAGGGACTACTTCATAACTACTAGTGTGGTATCAGTGATTCCAGCCCAGTGACTACTTTATAACTGCTAGTGTGGTATCAGTGATTCCAGCCTAGGGACTAGTTCAGAACTACTTGTGTGGTATCAGTGATTCCAGCCTAGGAACTAGTTCAGAACTGCTAGTGTGGTATCAGTGATTCCAGCCCAGGGATTAGTTCAGAACTACTAGTGTGGTACCAATGATTCCAGCCCAGGGACTAGTTCAGAACTACTAGTGTGGTATCAGTGATTCCAGCCCAGGGATTAGTTTAGAACTACTAGTGTGGAATCAGTGATTCCAGCTTAGGGGCTAGTTCAGAACTACTAGTGTGGTATCAGTGATTCCAGCCCAGGGACTAGTTCAGAACTACTAGTGTGGTATCAGTGATTCCAGCCCAGGGACTAGTTCAGAACTACTAGTGCGGTATCAGTGATTCCAGCCTAGGGACTAGTTCAGAACTACTAGTGTGGTATCAGTGATTCCATCCTAGGGACTAGTTCAGAACTACTAGTCTTGAGTTAATTCAGATGAATCAGAACACCAGTTGCTGACTTTAGCTCACATCTGGCAGCAAATCCATGCCACGTAATATTTTTTGAAATAAGGTCCTAAGTCAATTTATTGGTCTTACTGTAATTTGAGTACAATGACCTATGTCTGGCAGTGTCTGCTTTCTTAACTGTTAACAGCAGTTCTTTAATCTTTCTGCAGTCAGTGGGAGGATAACTATGTCAACAGTGTTTGGCTTGTTTACAATGGACCTAGGTTATGAAACAGGACTTGATTGACAGAAGTAAGAAGGGCCTTTCTGTTAGTCT